>NW_027069947.1:34330-154488 GCF_002906115.3 Quercus suber | reverse complement strand
GTGACCAGTCTTTCCCAAGTACTTTATATCAATCTGGACTAGACAACAAAAAGCTTTATTGATGACCATAACTCTACATCATTCTAAATGATTAGAATGTCATCAACATACATTAAAAGATTAATTATTCTATATAACTTTTACACACATAAGACCTTTTAATACTTGATCAAAATCAAACAATTTGATTGCTTGATCAAAGATGATATTTTATGATTCAGATGCTTGGTTTAGTCTATAAATGGAATTTAAGCAACTTGCATACTAAACACTATTGGTTCTTTGCTAAGTACAAGTCTAGTTACATCATATAGATGTCTTCCTCAAGATTGCTACTAAAAGAAACTTTCTTGATATCCATTGCTATATTTCATCAAAATGAAATATAATGGATAAGAGAATCCAGATAGAGTCAAACTTCACTATTGGTGAAAAAATCTTTTCATAGTCAAACCATTGAATAAATCTTTTCACCACTAGTTTTAACTTTGAAGGGTTGCACCTTCAAATCTATCAATCTCATTTTTCTTGTAGACCTATTTGAGAACAATAGGCTTAATGCCGCTAGGCGCCTCTACAAGTTCTAGAATTTAAATAGAATCTAATTCTATTCACATAACCTTGATCTAGTAATCCATATTTATATCATCTATTGCCTTTACATAAGATCGAGGATCAAATTCATATCCTTATGGAATGACTTCAAAAGTTTTTAACAAAAGTATGAATTTATTTGGTAATTGATAATCCTCCCACTACGATATTGTACCGGTGTTGCGGTGTATCTAATACAATCATCTCATTTCTAAATGTATTTTATAGTTGTCTTGTAACAAATTCTAACATTTTTCTTCTAGAACAATTCTACGTTTAGCTTTAAGATTATTCACATAGTCATCATCAAGAAACTTTGTATTTGTACTTTACAAACAACTTGTCTTTTTTATGACTCCCAAAATAATCTTTTGCAATTCCTTTTGGATACCCAAGATAAACACACATTTTTCTACCTTTTGATTTCAATTTGTCAGACTTACTTTCTAGCACAAGTGCTAGACATCTCCAAAAGTGGAAATATCATATACTAGGTTTTCACCCAATCCACAATTTGACAAATGTCCTAGAAACAAACTTCTGAAATCAATTTTAGAAAATGTATAGTAATACATAGAGTAAATCTCCAAAAGAAATAAGCAAATGGAAATACTTATCATGTACTTTACTATTTCTAAAAGAGTCTAATTCCTCCTTCATATTATCCTCTAAATAGAGTTCATAGACTGGGAATATAACAAAGTAATGGTTCTAAAAGCCCATCTTTTATCAATCTTGAATACCATTTAGATTAATAATATCTAGACATAAGTGCCAAAACATACAATAACAAAGGATGAAAACTTTCTCTTTAAAAAGTAAAACATGTAAATTTCCATGGAGAAAAAAATCATGGACAATGCTTAGCTTTGCCAAAACGGAAACACTTTCCTTTTGGTCATACTTTTGAGTCTAATTTCCTTTTGGCAACTACTGGGCAACTAGTTTGTCCAATTGTTTGGTACTATAATTCCTCTTCTTATCACCCTTACCTTTCAGTCTAGGCAAAGAATTTGAATTAAATCATATTGATCCTAGCCTTAGCTTTTAGGATGTCTTCCATTGTGTAGAACTCACTCAGCAATTCAGATAATATAAAAAGAATTTACTTATTTTCAAAACAATCTGAATTGATCAAATGATTTTAATAAGGACTTGTGGATTATATCTATACAAGATTAACATTTAATCTCTACATCTAAGAATTCCAATTCATTTAAAAAATGAAAATATTTTCTTAAAATGACATAGAATTGGAACTCCTTAAGCTTTTCCTAGCACTCAATATGATTCATACCAAAACTCTCATTTAGACTTAATATAAAGTCTAAGTCTAGTACTACTCTTGCATCTCATGTTGTAGCACAATTGAGATAGAAGCCAATGACACATTTTAGCATTTCAATGGAGACTATGATTATATCGGAAGCTATCTTCCATCAATGCATCATGCATAGGAAATTATGACAATGCTGAATCGAAACATATTTATGTACTTCAGCTCCTTTAACCACCATGTCCAAAATTATTTCTTAGTTAATGTAATTCAATTAAAATAGTAGCTAGAGAACAAAATTTATGAAAACTTTATTTTGAGACTATGAACATAATTACATGGACATTATATTTTGCATCCATAACCATATAATATGGACCCCGAAAACCATACTATACTAGGTGCAACGACAACTTAATCCTGCAATTAATATTCCTCAACATAGAGTGAATACCAACCACTGTGATCAAGTGAGAACTATTCTTATTATTAATGCTATCATGGTAACTCTTACCAAACAAAAATAATTTTCCACTCTTCCTTTAACATCTAATAAATAATAGCAAGAACTCAGCATAGAGGATACTATCAAACTTAGTCTAGTGTATACCATTGCCTAGACCCATGTGTAGCCACATAACTCTAATCTTGTAAGGTTTAATCTTGTAGTACCATGAAATAAACACCTTCCGCATGGAATGCGAAGCTCGAGGCCAAGATGAGATGTTTACCCCACACTACTATGAACTGACAATAGAGGCCGTGAGATGCAACCCTTGCATCTTTCTCCCACTAGAAATTTTAAAACAAGTGGATTGTCTTGAAATCATTAAGATATTATCACAATTTTAACCTTTCACATAAGATGTGTTTAATTGTTTAAATTCGATGTGATTTGACTAAGTCACATCACAATAGCATAACGAACATCCGTGTAATCACAAAGAAGTTTAGTCTTGTAATCCGTGAAGTAAATACCCTCCACATGGAATGCAAGGCTCGAGGCCAAGACAAGGTACCTATTCACATTACAATAAATTTAACAAAAGGGTTATTTTAGCACTCTCACTCATTATTTGGATTTTTCTTTAAATAATTGTGATCCTATCACAACTAATAACCTTACACTTGTTGAAGACTCCAATCTCATTAAAATCACTGATTAAAATGGAAGTCCTAAACTATTTAGGATTCCTTAAACACTAATGAATCAAAAATTAGTTATATAGAACTCTATCATTAACTTATTTGATTAAAAATTCTAATCTCATTAGAAACTATATTCCTTTTAATTAAGCTTTAATCTCATTAAAACTTCTAATTAAAATAAATTAAGAACTTTTAATCATACAACAATTCCAATCTCATTAGAATGTTTCTTAAAAGAGAGGACCTAAACAATTTAGGACAAGAGTTCTATTTAACTAACATCTTTGATCTCATTAGGTCTTTTAGATAGATAACAATTAATAAATGTCCTTAACTTTTAAGGACCATAAAAATGAATCATTTTATATAGAACCATGAAAGCTCGAAAATGTGTCAAAAACACAAGAGCTGTTTAGACCCCCAAATCAAAGTTACGGCTTGGTTGATTTTACACTAACTTAAAACTAAGTGCGGAATAGTGTAAACACAAGCATATAAGCAAGACAATTACTCTAATCCATATTTAAAGCAATACAGCAGTAAAAATGAAATGAACAAGAGTAAGGAAGAAAGATGCAAACACAGACAATACGGAGACATGTAATCGAAGAGGAAACTAAAGAACTCGGCCAAAAACCTCTCCGCCGCCCTCCAAGCAGAAATTGATCCACTAGACAATCAGTTAGGATACATGGGTGAGCAAGAGACCCTCCAAGTCTAACCTATCATCTATACCTAACCCCTTCAAGCTCCTACTCCAGCAAAGCTTCTTGGAACCGTGTCTTATCTAATTCTTCGGATCCCGCAACAAGCTCCATGTTGCATTTGGCATTCTAGACTTCTTCCAATGCTTCCCAGCAGCACCAAAACTCCACTTGACACTCTCAAAGGGTGTGGTAAGTGTTTGGGCTATCAACCTCTCAATGGTATGGAAATGGAGAGGTAGGAGATGAGGAAATTCCCAAAGCAAATGTGTAGAGAATTGTGGGTATGACAATATCTAACTCTCAAAGTGTTTGGCTAGGGTTTTTTTCTCAGAAGCTCTCTACTTTATTTGTGGGTAATGTGAGTATAAATAGTGTAGGCATAGAAAGTGTGTATCAGACTGGACAGGCTGGCAGAACAGAATACCTCACAGGGGTCTCGCGGGAAGGCCTTACTCGCGAGATACTCACAAGACACAGCTATATCCATCTGATGCGAATCTTCGCATTCCAGTATGTGCAGGGCACATGAGTTACTTTGCGGGATGCTAAGTCGCGAGCTACCCGTAAAAACACTTCATTCTTCAATAGTTTGAGTCTTCACACTCTCTCTCTCTCTAACACACAACCCTTACAATGAAATCTTACAATAAATACAGGGTACAAACGATTGAATAAAATTACAATCAAATTTGCCATGGAATATAAGCCAACAAAAACACATAGTTGTAAATAACAACTTTACAAACCATGTGTAATCTCATCACGCATAACCTTACATATAACAGTGTGTTATCTATGTTTTAATACTTAGTGAAATTTCACAAACAGTTCATCTCAATCGGTCGAATCTATTTCTCGATCGATCGTAATATTCATCAAAATATTTCCCAGTTTCTAGATGACTCGACTGTTACCCGATTCCTATTTGATTGATCAAAAAGACAAATTTGATCGATCGAAAGGAATTCTCAATCAATTGAAAAATTGAAAAATTCCTCACAAAGTCTTGAGTTGACTCAATTGATTCTCGATTGCTACTCGATCTATTGAAAGGAATATTCGATCGATCAAAAGTGATTCTCGATTGGTCGAAACTCATGAAAATTGAATTTTTCAGAGTTTCTGGTAACTGTTTTTGACGTTTCACTTGAACAAAACATAGTTTCTTGATCACATCAGAAAGAGATTGAGATCAAAACTGAATTCCATTGATGTTATAGCCTTAAAGTTCAATTTAACATACTTAATATCAAACTTAAACAACATCATAACATCAATGTCAATTTTTGTCAATCAATTATTTCAATAACCATGCAGAAAATTGAGTGTAGAATCTTCTGACATCATGAAATTACCATCTCTAATTCCAAAACTCACAAAACATGTTATACAAATTCGAAATTAATGATCGCTCTGATACCAATTGTTGAAAAAATACATGTTTATATCACATACAAAACATACGCAACGAAAAATTAACGGATCTAGTTCATTCGCAATTGATAACAAGTACTATGTAAGTTTCAGAATTTAAGAACAAGAAAGCATACCTTGGTATGGTAAAATTCAAAACAAAAGATTAGAAGTACTTAGGAACACTTTAAATCTTCACTCCAATTCCACTTAATGCTCAAGAAGTATGATCTCTCAATCAGTTTCTAATGGGAGAATAAGAGAGTAGCTTATACTCACATATATACCATTTCATTCCTTATGAAAAATTTATTAAAATTCTCTCTTATGAAATTCTGTATGTATCTCTTCTTATATTTTACTGATTATGTAATTGGGCTAGGCTTTTGGGCCATTTCAATTGGGTTTTAGTATGTGGTTTGGAATGGAATCAAAATGGAACAAATAAGACTTTAACTCCAATGGGCCTTGGACTTTTCTATCAACTCTTGACAAGTTCAAAGTTACCATTAATTATATTCAATACCACTATATGAATATAATTGCACTCTAAACCTTATTAATAAATTATAAAAAATCATGAATGTTGGCTGCCACTTTGAAGATTATTACATCTTAATCCTTGAGTACCCGGTTTAATCCTTTAAGTTACTTACCATATATTTATAAAATCCAATTTCATAAATATATACTTTAGTAATTGCTTACTAAAGTGGTTAGGCCCAACACTCTGAATAACCAAACCCATTAACCTTATCCCAATGAAATATTTTATATCATCGTTAAGAGATTATAAATTCCATCTTGAGAATATATATTCCATCAACACTAAATACGGCTACCCAACATACTGAGGTTTTAATCGTGACTTTAAATCTCACTCCTAATATATCAAAGCAACCTACACCTCCTGATTAGATTCATTATTCTCTCAGGATTTAAAGTTGATTTAAATAAAAGTCGTAAGATTTATTATTTATTTGACAGTAGTTAGAAGAATAATAAATCTCACAGCGGTCCAGTTCAATATGTCTTAACTCTTAAAACATATCAACATATCAACTAGAAATCTCTACTTCTATGATCAATACAAATCATCTTAGTTGATATGTTATAGTTTTCGCAAATAAAATACTCAATTTCATCATCGACTACGAACTAAAATTTTGAGTTTACAAAGAACTTGTGATTTATATCTTTTGTGACTAAATCATATAAATCACATACTATGCATCTTATGGACTAAGATAATGTCTCATTAGTTCATTTATAGATAGTCTCATATAATTAAACAATTTAATTATTTATGACATTCGAATAAATTGGATTTTAGTGCATAAACCCCAACAATTACCATTCCTCATATGAAAACATTTTTGTCTACAATTCCTGAAACAAGTTTATAGCTCTTAGTGGTGATACCTTGGCATTCATGAATGACTTTAACGACAAATTTGGCATTGAGTTGTTTCTCCTTGTGCAGCAACTACAATAAGAGCAATTCAAATGATGACTCTTGCTCAACTTTTGAATACTACCAAACTCAGAATCTCTCAAAAACCTCAAAACATTAAATATTACTCTTGAGGGCTTAAACAATCAAAGTGATGATTCGCATAGTACTGTTTCATGAATTTATACATTCTTAATGGATCCACCTTTGCTCAATATTTCAACTATAAATCTTCACATTGACCCGTCAATTGATGATTGGTATTTTAGTTTGTCTGCGGATATCGATGCTTATGTAAGGAAGAATATATGAAAATGCATGGTTTTAAAAACTAGGAACCAGCCTTCAATCCAGTCCGATTATGTTAAAAAACGAAAAATAACATAAAAAACCAGCAAATAGTGAAAACCGGCCGATTTATTCGGAAAACCGAAAACCGATGAGGTCGAATCGGTTATTGACCGGTTGGTCATTTTTTGTCCTTTCCCAGCCTAAAACAGTAAAACTACGTTGTTTTGGCCTTAAAAAACTAACCCTAAAGACTAATTCCTAACCTAATACTCTCACACTCTCATCATTTTCATTTCACTATCTTAGTTCTCACTTCTATCTTACTAGCCTCTCCGCCTCCCTCTCACTCAGCTCAAGCTCACTCTTTCTGAATTTCACGCACGCCACGCCCACGGCTCTCAAACATTTTTTTCCTTCTCATCCTCACGGGTCTGATCCTCTCAAACTCTGAAGTGCTGGGTTTTTTTTATATTCTTTTTTGAGTTTTTCCTTCTTGTTCTTGATCTTGCCCTTGCCCTCTAAAATGCTCTGCTTTCTGCTTCTCAGCTTCATCAGGTAATATTCTTTTCTTTTGATTTTGATTACTTGATTTTGATTTTGATATCGATAATTTTCTTTTCTCAGTTCTTTTTTTTTTTCTTTTTTTTTTTTCATTTCTCTTGGCTTCATCTCAGGTTCTTCATTTCGTGACTTCACTGGGTAAGTGGTAACTTCTATCTTTCAATTATTACTTGATTTTGATTAGTTGATTTTGATAATTTTCTTTTCTCGATTTTTATTTTTTCTATTTTTTCATTTCTCTCGGGTTCATCTCAGATTCTTCATTCATGTTCTTAGCTTCATTTCTGATTCTTCGTTCTGTGGCTTCACTGGTAAGTGGTAACTTCTATCTTTCAAGTTTCAATTATTAGTTTACAAAGTATGTTGTGGATTTTGTGTATGTTGTGGATTTGATTTACAGAGCATTATTGTTTGTGAAATATAGTTTACAGAGTATTTTACAGATTATGTTGTGGATTTGATTTACAAAGCATTATTGTTTGTGAAATATTGTCTACAGAGTATTATACTATTGTTTGTGTATGTGTGTATGTTGTGTTGATGAATTTATTTGTTGATAAAATGGTTGTTGCCAGTCTGAAATTGTTAAGTGAAATGGAGTCCGCCTCTGTACCATCTAATGAACATGCTTCTACAACCAGGTATAATGCTAATTCTTCATCTGTAAGAGCGAAATGTGATCCCGCATGGGATCATGTAACTGAAGAGTTGAAAGACGAAAAAAGTAGTTATAGATGTATACACTGTTGGAAAACTTATAAAGGAGGGGGCATTTATCGGATGAAAAGACATCTAGCTGGAATTAAAGGTGATGTGGCTGCATGTATGGGTGTACCTTATGATGTTAGGTTTCAAATGGTTGAGAATTTGATGGACATTTCAAAATCTAAAGAACAAACAAAAAAAGATCAAGAAGCATCTAATTATTCACCATTAAAGGACTCACTAGAATTTGAAGATGTCCAAGAAATTACTCCTAGAGGTAAGGGGTTAGGTAGGGGAATTAGAAGTGGTCCTAGTAGTTTTCCACTAAGATCCAACTTGGTAAGAGAAAGGTTGGTGACATTGGTAATTACTTCACTCCTACAACAACACTAGGAGTTCAACTTTCTATTAAAAGTGTGCTTGCTGGCAAAGAAAAGAAGTGGAGGGTTGATATGGTTGTAGCAAGATGGATGTATGATGCTTGCATTCCAATTAATGCTGTGAATTCTAGTTATTATCAACCTATGTTTAATGCTGTAGCTTCTTATGGTCCTAAATATAGAGGCCCAAATTATCATGCCCTTCGAGTGCCTTTGTTGAGAGAAGCAAAAAGAGAAATCCAATTGATTGTTGATTCTCATCATTCATATTGGGCTAACACTGGTTATACAATAATGACTGATGGGTGGATTGATACTAGGCATAGAACATTGATTAATTTTCTTGTCTATTGTCCTAAAGGAATTATTTTTATACGTTTTGTTGATACTTCTGACTTGGTTAAGGATGTTATTAATTTAAGTAACTTGTCTGATGAAATTGTTGATTGGGTTGGTCCTGCAAATATAGTACATTTGATCATTGACAATGTTACAAATTATGTAGCTACTGGAAGAATTTTGTGTGGAAAATATAGGAATATTAGTTGGTCACCTTGTGCAGCATATTGCTTAAACCTAATTTTTAAGGAGATTGGGAAGATGGATCATGTAGCTAAACTTGCAAAGCGTGCATTCAAGATCACAATGTTCATCTATAACCATGTGGCTTTGCAAGCTTGGTTGAGGACTAGAAAAAATTGGACGGAAATTGTGCGTCCAGGGCCAACTAGGTTTGCTACTACTTTCATTGCCTTAGGGAGTCTTAAGGAACATAAACATGACTTACAAGCATTGGTGACTAGCAAATTTTATGTTGAATCAAGATATGCAAAAGATAAGAAAGCAAAGGCAGTGGTGAAAATCATTCTTGACAATCAATTTTGGAATGATTGTCATGTAATTATGCATATTATGTCACCATTGTTTCGTTTATTACGCATTGTTGATTCTGATGAAAAACCAACTATGGGTTATGTATATGATGGCATGTATAGAGTAATTGATGGAATCAAAAAAAAAATTCAAGGACAAGAAAAGACTATGGGAGACTTATTCATGTTGGGATAATCAATTCTATAGAGATATTCATGTTGCTGCTTATTGGTTGAATCCTGCATTCCAATATGACTCATCCACTCTTAATAAGAGGCTAGAGACACAATCTGCTGTGACAAATGTTATTGAATCAAAAGTTTTTAGTTGGTCGGTTGAAGTTGGTGGAGGAATTAAGGCTATTTCGAGAGCGTGAACAAAATTTTGAAACCCAACTTGCTCAAGAATCAGCCAAGACCTCTCAGCCGGCTAAGATATTGTTTACTTTAGCTAATAATAAAATGAAAATATGTTTTAAAGATCATAGCTCTTTTTTATATTTTTGGGATAAGTATAGCTGTGTTTATTGATTCATTGTATCTTTGTTTTGTGTTATATATGGAACTTAGATGAGTGGTGGAAGTTGTTTGGATCTTGTGCTCCAACCTTACAAAAGTTTGCAATTTGGATCCTTAGCCAAACAGCTGCCTCTTCGGGATGTGAGCAGAATTGGAGTGTTTTTGAACAAATACATACCAAAAGAAGAAATAGATTGGAGCATCAACGACTTAATGATCTTGTGTTTGTTCATTATAACTATCGACTGAAAGAAAGGTATTTATTAAATAATCTCTTTGTTTCAATGTTTTTGTGAGGAAATATGAGTGATTCACTGATTTGGTCAAGTGGGTTCTTTGTGATTGTGAAATATAAGTGATTTGGTTACTAATTAAATTATTCATTATGTTCATCTTATGATATAGAGTCAAAAGGAAGAAGTTCAATTTTGATCCTATTGATTATGCAAGTATCAATAAAACTGAATTTTGGGTAGTGGAAGATGAGGAACCTCCATTTCTAGATCATGAGGAGATAGAGAACGCATTATATGAAGAGGGAGCCTATCCAATTGAAGAAGGATCTTCTAGCCATGTACAAAGAGGTTAGCTTATAACAATTCTTTGCCTAATTGCATATTTTAATTAGACTATTTATGATTTATGAGAAATGATTATTAGAATCGTTATTTCATTTATTGTTTTTTGGTTTTGGAATTTGTATAGATATGGACGATGATGTAATTGAGGATGATGATGACATTAATTTGGAATCATTTGGTAATGAAGATGATGCTCCTCCCGAATTTAGAGATAAAAATCATCCTATTCATGTTGAAGATGAAGAAGGTGAGGATGAGGATGATGATAATGATGCTAGTGGTGGAGCATTTGGTTCATATGATGATATTGATTTCAATTTTCTTCATAACAAATGAGGCTTGGGTCTTAAAACTTAGTAATTGTTTGTTTGAAACTTTAAAACTTATTTGCTTTTTGGATGTAATGAACTTATTTTAAGGTGAGGATGAGGATGATGATAATGATGCTAGTGGTGGAGCATTTGGTTCATATGATGATATTGATTTCAATTTTCTTCATAACAAATGAGGCTTGGGTCTTAAAACTTAGTAATTGTTTGTTTGAAACTTTAAAACTTATTTGCTTTTTGGATGTAATGAACTTATTTGTTATTTGCGATTTGGATGTAAATGTAATGACTAATGAACTTATTGTTGTGGAATTTGTGTGTATCTTATTATTAAAAGACAAAGCTATAGATAAAAGTACATGAGTTGTTGATATGAAACAACAAAGATGCTTGGTATTGTTGGCACTTCATCATCCCCATTCCCTATTGACTTGCACTTTGACCTCACCTATGCCAGGCACTATCGTGGGCTTTGCAAGTAATGCTATGATTCAAAGGCCATGCCTATGATGTAAGGGAGTCAATACTGTATCGGAGGCTGTACTGATTTGGCTAGCGGTACAATATATTTCGGATACCGGTCAATACCGGTGTACTGTTTTGGGTTTACCGCTATATATATATATATATATAAATTCATAGATTAGACTAATTTGTAATCTTAAACCCCACACAAGCCCAAGCTCAAGCCCAAGCCCAAGTCTATACATTTATATCTATAAAAAGAATTAAAAATCAAGTTAAATTTAAAATACTAAACTTACCTTTTAGTGCTTTCACATGTGAACTAATTGAGGGCTTAAAAAAAAAAAAAAAAAAAAAAAACAACAACAACAACAACTAACATGTGAGAGGACTTTTAACCTTTTTTAGGGGCTAGGAAATAATTAAAAAAAAATGAAAAAAAATCTGACACAGGAAAGTTGCTTCTGACTTTACACATAACTTTTGCAAGCTGTTAACTTTATTGGGTGTTTAAAGAAGCTGAAATGTAGGCTATTGGCTTAAGTTGGACGCAACCAAGAAAGATGAAAGAGAAAGTAAATCTGAAAGAGAGAAAGAGAACGCCGGTCAAGAAGATCTGAAATTTGAGGGAGGAAAGACCATGCGCTATGAGTTTGAGAAACTGCAAGTGATGCCAGTGAGTGGAGAGATGAGAGACTGAGAACGTCTATTTTTTTTTTCTTTTTCCTGTTTCGGCCTAGTATCCATTTACCGGCCAGAATATCCGGATTTTGTCGATACAGCTGGTATGAAGCCGGTATGTCCGGCATTTTTTCCGGTACAAAATAGGGAGGTTAAGTGTACCGGTTCACTGGCCGGTACGATATATACCGGCCGATACGGTACGAAGTTCAATCCCTTGCTATGATGTGCATCTGTGATTCTATATCCTCAACAAAATGCATTAATTGCTTATTAGATCATGTTATGTCTTCTAGGCCTTTTAAAAGGAATAAAGGATACAATGGTCTGTCTTCCTCTTCCTGGCCTTTTGAAACTTGGGGTTTGGTTGGGGTTTGTTTTCAGTTTGGGCATAACTGAGCCTCTGTAAACTTTGAATATGAGCCTAATCATGTTTTTAGTATATTAAAAAATTATTAATTATTTATATAATTTAAATAAATAATAATTAAATTATTTATGACATCACCAATTCAACCATCGGTCGGACCCCAATCCAACCATAAAACCGATAATTAGCTCATTTTCAGGTTCTCTCACCGTACAGGTTTTTAAAACCATGTGAAAATGATAAAACTCCACCTCCACCAAGGCTTCCAAGGTAAATTAATCAATTGTGGTCTTATTTATTTATTTATTTAATTTAAATGTAAACAATTGTTATTGTTATTGTTATTGTTGCCTACTATTTTCTGGATGAATATTGTCAGTACAATTATTTTTTGATGTCAAGGAAACTTAAACTAAGAAAAAAAATAGGGAATAGCTAACATCGTAAGCATGTGCCAGTAACTAGCTTACAATACTATTAAGACTTAGGATTTAGGAGGTAAGTGTATCCAAATGCATCACAAAAGATTCACTTAGAGTCTTATAGCTCAACTGGTTAGCATTTCATAGTCTTTCTAAGATATCCAAGGTTTAAATCCCCCCTCTCCGAGTGTAACTATTAGATTATAAATAAATAAATAAAATTTATTTTACTATATGCAATGCAGCAACGCCATACTTAGAAAAATAGTTTATTTATTTATTTATCCTTATGATAAATTTTTTACTATTGAATTATATAAAAAAAAATTATTTTACTATATGCAATGACATACTTACAACAATAATTTATTTATATATATCCTTACGATGAATTTGTAATTGTAGTCCTTATTTCATAAATAGTAATAAGAATTTACATAAAAAGTTATGTGACAATCGATAGTGGTAGATAATTGTGCAAACTTATATTTTTTTTTTTGAAGACCACAAACTTATATTGAATAGCTTGATTAATTTTATTTTATAGTCTTTTTTGGAAGGGCAAAGATTCAGGTGCTAAACAAGGAATCATAAAAATGGTGATCCTAGTTAAGGAAGTAGAGGAAGATCATCCGCTATATATATATAGCGTTTAAAGCCCATATATATATATATATATATATATAAATTCATAGATTAGACTAATTTGTAATCTTAAACCCCACACAAGCCCAAGCTCAAGCCTAAGCCCAAGCCCAAGTCTATACATTTATATCTATAAAAAGAATTAAAAATCAAGTTAAGTTTAAAATACTAAACTTACCTTTTAGTGCTTTCACATGTGAACTAACTGAGGGCTTAAAAAAAAAAAAAAAACAACAACAACAACAACTGACATGTGAGAGGACTTTTAACCTTTTTTAGGGGCTAGGAAATAATTAAAAAAAAATGAAAAAAAATCTGACACAGGAAAGTTGCTTCTGACTTTACACATAACTTTTGCAAGCTGTTAACTTTATTGGGTGTTTAAAGAAGCTGAAATGTAGGCTATTGGCTTAAGTTGGACGCAACCAAGAAAGATGAAAGAGAAAGTAAATCTGAAAGAGAGAAAGAGAACGCCGGTCAAGAAGATCTGAAATTTGAGGGAGGAAAGACCATGCGCTATGAGTTTGAGAAACTGCAAGTGATGCCAGTGAGTGGAGAGATGAGAGACTGAGAACGTTTATTTTTTTTTTCTTTTTCCTGTTTCGGCCTGGTATCCATTTACCGGCCGGAATATCCGGATTTTGTCGATACAGCTGGTATGAAGCCGGTATGTCCGGCATTTTTTCCGGTACAAAATAGGGAGGTTAAGTGTACCGGTTCACTGGCCGGTACGATATATACCGGCCGATACGGTACGAAGTTCAATCCCTTGCTATGATGTGCATCTGTTATTCTATATCCTCAACAAAATGCATTAATTGCTTATTAGATCATGTTATGTCTTCTAGGCCTTTTAAAAGGAATAAAGGATACAATGGTCTGTCTTCCTCTTCCTGGCGTTTTGAAACTTGGGGTTTGGTTGGGGTTTGTTTTCAGTTTGGGCATAACTGAGCCTCTGTAAACTTTGAATATGAGCCTAATCATGTTTTTAGTATATTAAAAAATTATTAATTATTTATATAATTTAAATAAATAATAATTAAATTATTTATGACATCACCAATTCGACCATCGGTCGGACCCCAATCCAACCATAAAACCGATAATTAGCTCATTTTCAGGTTCTCTCACCGTACAGGTTTTTAAAACCATGTGAAAATGATAAAACTCCACCTCCACCAAGGCTTCCAAGGTAAATTAATCAATTGTGGTCTTATTTATTTATTTATTTATTTTAAATGTAAACAATTGTTATTGTTATTGTTATTGTTGCCTACTATTTTCTGGATGAATATTGTCAGTACAATTATTTTTTGATGTCAAGGAAACTTAAACTAAGAAAAAAAATAGGGAATAGCTAACATCGTAAGCATGTGCCAGTAACTAGCTTACAATACTATTAAGACTTAGGATTTAGGAGGTAAGTGTATCCAAATGCATCACAAAAGATTCACTTAGAGTCTTATAGCTCAATTGGTTAGCATTTCATAGTCTTTCTAAGATATCCAAGGTTTAAATCCCCCCTCTCCGGGTGTAACTATTAGATTATAAATAAATAAATAAAATTTATTTTACTATATGCAATGCAGCAACGCCATACTTAGAAAAATAGTTTATTTATTTATTTATCCTTATGATAAATTTTTTACTATTGAATTATATAAAAAAATATTATTTTACTATATGCAATGACATACTTACAACAATAATTTATTTATATATATCCTTACGATGAATTTGTAATTGTAGTCCTTATTTCATAAATAGTAATAAGAATTTACATAAAAAGTTATGTGACAATCGATAGTGGTAGATAATTGTGCAAACTTATATTTTTTTTTTTGAAGACCACAAACTTATATTGAATAGCTTGATTAATTTTATTTTATAGTCTTTTTTGGAAGGGCAAAGATTCAGGTGCTAAACAAGGAATCATAAAAATGGTGATCCTAGTTAAGGAAGTAGAGGAAGATCATTATGAGAAACTCAAAAACTCATTAATGATCAAGAAAAAATTATCCTCAAAACCATTAAAAAAAGTATGGAATTTCACTGTCAAAAGCAAATTATTCAAAAACGCTTTGATTGGTGGGCTAATCCCCATATCAGTGTCTTTATCTGTAGGAGTACAATAAATTATGTACCAAAGAAAGAAGCAATGGAGAAATGTCGGAATTGCTAAAGAATACGAGTATGGCACGACAGTAATCACTTTTTTAATTACCATGATATTCGATACTTAATTGATCGGAAAAAACTGGTAGAAAACCAATCTTGAAGTGCCAATGATTTTGCAAAAAAGGAAATTATACATGATTCCGCCCCCATAGAATGCATAATAATGGTAAAGTTGCTTGCCATGTGTTTTGTCTTATCATAATTGTCATAGGTAGTATTGACTTTTACATCATGAAAAAATTTCATGTGTTTTGAGTTAATCACTATTATTCTAAGCTTAGAAATTGAAAAGGAAAAACTACATAAAATATAAGAAAGAAAAATTGCAAAAAGGAATTGATTTCTTTTCCCCCAAGGCTTCCAAGTTCCAAGGTGAATAAATCAGTTGCGGTCTTTCTTATTTATTTATTTAATTTAAACGTAAACAATTGTTATTGTTATTGTTATTATTGTCTACTTTGGATGAATATTGTTAGTACGATTTTTTTGGATGACAGGGAAACTTAAATTAAGAACAAAAAATATTGAATAACTAACATCCTAAGCACGTGCCAATAAGTAGTTTACAATACTATTAAGACTTAGGATTTAGGAGGTAGGGGTATCCAAATACATCACAAAAGATTTTATAAGAGCCTTGTAGCTCAACTAATTAGCATTTCATGGTGTTTTCAAGACATTCAAGGTTCAACTTTCCCTTTTCCCATTGTAAATATTGAATTATCAAAAAAAGATGAAGTTATTTTACTATATGCAACACCATACACATAATAATAGTTTATATATTTATCCTTATGATTAGTTTGTAATTATAGTCCTTATTTCAAAAATATATATGAGTGTACGGATCCAAGAAAATGCTGTTATCTTCAAACGAACTTTGCCAAAATACAATGAACAATGATGGTAATTATCCTTGCGGTAATGGTAAAGATCTTGCAATGATGTATGTCCTATCATAATTGTCATAGGTAATATTGGCTTTTCCACAATGAAAAAATATTGTGCTTTGAGTCAATCACTATTACTCAAAGCTTAAAAATTGAAAAGGAAAAACGAAATAAAATATAAGAAAAACAAAAACAAAAAGGCATTGATTTCTGTGGGGCCAGAAATCAGGTAGCCTTGGCCCACTCCAAGTCAGGCCCAAGGGCCCACGCCGAGGATGCATGAGAGGTCCGAGGATGAAAGCGCGAGGACCCGACCCTCGAGGAACATATCCGAGGATGACCCCGTCCTCGGGCGTCCGAGACCTCGAGAGAACACGAGCAACACCCCACCAAAGGGGACTCCTTGAATATCCAAGGAAGAGGGGTTCCAGTGCCACGCGTTGGCAACGGGAGCACGGCGAAGGAGCAAGCCTTAGGCGAGTTGTCACATCTGCATTGAATGCGCTCATCTAACCCCCCTGGCCGCATTAATGGGGATGTAACCCCTTGACAGGGTAACATTGATCATTGTGAGCCACTCGAGTACGGATAAGGCCTCTGATGGGATGGACAGTCAGAGGGGAGGCCAATGGATGATCAACAGAAGGAATGAGGGGATAGGAGGAAGATAACTATATAAGAAAGGCGAGCAAAGCAGTTTAGGGGGGATTTTTGGATGATGGAAGAGAGGGAGATAGAATGACTCCTAGGTGATGTCAGTTCTAGGGGGGAACCTCCTCGGACGAGGGCCGAGGAGCTACCCTTAGTCGTAAATTGGGATTACCCCCCCTTCAATGGGAAAAGGTGGCTGGTCTTCCGTGGCTAGTCTGCTAGGGCCTAACCCTTCGTCCCACTCTCTAAAAATGTATTGTTGGGGAACCTTCCTAAACTGAGTCCCTACAATTGGCACCGTCTATGGGAAGGATTAGTGCACTGGCAGGCGCAACGGGCGATCGTTCCTAAGTAGTCATTTTACAGAAGGTTGGTGGCGACGCATTAAACAAAAAAAAAAAAAAAAAAAAAACAACAAACAAACATTGCAGAAAAGTAGATACATGTGAGAGGACTTTTAACCTTTTTTAGGGGCTAGGAAATAATTAAAAAAAAATGAAAAAAAATCTGACACAGGAAAGTTGCTTCTGACTTTACACATAACTTTTGCAAGCTGTTAACTTTATTGGGTGTTTAAAGAAGCTGAAATGTAGGCTATTGGCTTAAGTTGGACGCAACCAAGAAAGATGAAAGAGAAAGTAAATCTGAAAGAGAGAAAGAGAACGCCGGTCAAGAAGATCTGAAATTTGAGGGAGGAAAGACCATGCGCTATGAGTTTGAGAAACTGCAAGTGATGCCAGTGAGTGGAGAGATGAGAGACTGAGAACGTTTATTTTTTTTTTCTTTTTCCTGTTTCGGCCTGGTATCCATTTACCGGCCGGAATATCCGGATTTTGTCGATACAGCTGGTATGAAGCCGGTATGTCCGGCATTTTTTCCGGTACAAAATAGGGAGGTTAAGTGTACCGGTTCACTGGCCGGTACGATATATACCGGCCGATACGGTACGAAGTTCAATCCCTTGCTATGATGTGCATCTGTTATTCTATATCCTCAACAAAATGCATTAATTGCTTATTAGATCATGTTATGTCTTCTAGGCCTTTTAAAAGGAATAAAGGATACAATGGTCTGTCTTCCTCTTCCTGGCGTTTTGAAACTTGGGGTTTGGTTGGGGTTTGTTTTCAGTTTGGGCATAACTGAGCCTCTGTAAACTTTGAATATGAGCCTAATCATGTTTTTAGTATATTAAAAAATTATTAATTATTTATATAATTTAAATAAATAATAATTAAATTATTTATGACATCACCAATTCGACCATCGGTCGGACCCCAATCCAACCATAAAACCGATAATTAGCTCATTTTCAGGTTCTCTCACCGTACAGGTTTTTAAAACCATGTGAAAATGATAAAACTCCACCTCCACCAAGGCTTCCAAGGTAAATTAATCAATTGTGGTCTTATTTATTTATTTATTTAATTTAAATGTAAACAATTGTTATTGTTATTGTTATTGTTGCCTACTATTTTCTGGATGAATATTGTCAGTACAATTATTTTTTGATGTCAAGGAAACTTAAACTAAGAAAAAAAATAGGGAATAGCTAACATCGTAAGCATGTGCCAGTAACTAGCTTACAATACTATTAAGACTTAGGATTTAGGAGGTAAGTGTATCCAAATGCATCACAAAAGATTCACTTAGAGTCTTATAGCTCAACTGGTTAGCATTTCATAGTCTTTCTAAGATATCCAAGGTTTAAATCCCCCCTCTCCGAGTGTAACTATTAGATTATAAATAAATAAATAAAATTTATTTTACTATATGCAATGCAGCAACGCCATACTTAGAAAAATAGTTTATTTATTTATTTATCCTTATGATAAATTTTTTACTATTGAATTATAAAAAAAATATAATTTTACTATATGCAATGACATACTTACAACAATAATTTATTTATATATATCCTTACGATGAATTTGTAATTGTAGTCCTTATTTCATAAATAGTAATAAGAATTTACATAAAAAGTTATGTGACAATCGATAGTGGTAGATAATTGTGCAAACTTATATTTTTTTTTTTGAAGACCACAAACTTATATTGAATAGCTTGATTAATTTTATTTTATAGTCTTTTTTGGAAGGGCAAAGATTCAGGTGCTAAACAAGGAATCATAAAAATGGTGATCCTAGTTAAGGAAGTAGAGGAAGATCAGTATGAGAAACTCAAAAACTCATTAATGATCAAGAAAAAAATTATCCTCAAAACCATTAAAAAAAGTATGGACTTTCACTGTCAAAAGCAAATTATTCAAAAACACTTTGATTGGTGGGCTAATCCCCATATTAGTGTCTTTATCTGTAGGAGTACTGTAAAGTTGTTATTTACAACTATGTATTTTGTTGGCTTTTATTCTGTGTCAAATTTGATTGTAATTATTATCAATCGTTTATACCCTGTATTTGTTGTGGGAATTGATGTAAGGGTTGTGTGATAGAAAGTGTGTGAAGACTCAAGCAATTTGGAGGCTGAAGGATTCTCGCGGGTATGTCGCGACCTAGCTTCCCGCGAAGTGAAGCATGTGCCTTGCACATGCTGGAATGCGAAGAGTCAGGCCAGGTGGAGACAGCTGTCTCTCGCGAGTATCTCGCGGGTAAGGCCTTCCCGCGAGACACCTACAAGACATGCTGTTTTGCCAGCCTGTACTGACTGACTCACACATTTTGCACCTATCCTATATATACCCTCATTACCCACAAATGTTGAGAAATGCTTCAGAGAGAAAACCCTAGCCAAACACATTTGGAATTAGAGATTGTTATCCCCACCTTTCTCTATACACTTGCTTGTGGTATCTCCTCAACCCTTCTCTCTCCATTTCCACACCATTGAGAGGTTGATAGCCCAAACACTTACCACACCCTTTGAGAGTGTTGAGTGACGTTTTGGTGGTGCTGGGAAGCATTGGAAGAAGCCTGGAATGGCAGATGTAACATGGAGCTTGTTGCGGGATCCGGAGTGCTAGACAAGACACTGTTCCGAGAAGCCTTATTGGAGTAGGAGCTTGGAGGGCTTAGGTACATCGGGTAGATTAGGCTTGGAGGGTCTCTTGCTTACTCATGTATCCCAACTGATTGTCTAGTGGATCGATTTCCGCTTGGAGGGCGGCGGAGAGGTTTTTTGCCGAGTTCTTCGGTTTCCTCTTCGAAAACACGTCTCGGTGTTTTCTAGTGTTTGCATCCTTCTTCCTTACTCTTGGTCATTTTATTATTACTGCTGTGTTGCTTTAATTATGGATTAGAGTAGTTGTCTTGTTTATATGCTTGTGTTTACACTATTCCGCACTTAGTATTAAGTTAGTGTAAAATCAACCAAGCCGTAATTTTAATTGGGGGTCTAAACAGCTCTTGCGTTTTCAACACGTTTTCGAGCTTTCAATTGGTATCAGAGTAGGTACACTTACTATGGTTTAAATACCTTAGTGTGATCCTTGACCCTATTTGAGATGGACCGGTCTCAATCGCTCAATGTTCCACCATTTTTTGATGGGAACAATTACGCATTTTGGAAAGTCAGAATGAGAGCATTTTTATGCTCTATAGAAGATATCATTTGGGATGCGGTAGAGATAGGCTGGACTAAGCCGAAGGCTCCTAAGGCAAATTGGGATAAGGCAGCTCTCGTAGCAGCCAATGCTAATAGTAAAGCTTTAAACGCTATCTTTTGTGCTGTGTCTCCTGATGAATTCCACAGGATCTCTCATATGACAGTAGCCAAAGAAGCTTAGGAGATTTTGGAGACCACTTATGAGGGTAAAAAGAAAGTTAAGGACACAAAGCTTCAGATGCTTACCACCAAATTTGAAGAGCTCAAGATGGGTGATGATGAACCGTTTGATTCATTCTATGGGAAGCTCAATGAAATTGTAATTGCTAAACTCAATCTTGGGGAGAAGATTAAAGATACTAAGGTGGTGAGAAAAGTACTGAGGTCCTTGCCTGAAAGTTTTAGAGCAAAAGTTACAGCCATAGAGGAAATCAAGGATTTGGATGAGATTAAAATTTAAGAATTAGTTGGGTCTCTCCAAACATATAAGATAGGACTGCCTTCCCATAAGATGAGTAAATCACTTGCTCTTAAAACCATCACCGAAAGGATGGATGATTCCTCCGAAGAAGATGGGGTGGAGAAGGAAGTAGCATTTCTTGCGAAAAACTTTCGCAAATTTCTGAAGATGAAGAACAATGGGAAACCTTTCAACAGAGGGAAGTTTTCATCTTCAAGAGGTGATAGGAAAGAGTTTAAGAGGAAAGATGGGAAGGATTTTTAACCTCATTCAGACATTGTGTGCTATGAGTGCAATGGCATTGGACATCTAAAGAAGGAGTGTCCAAATTATCTGTGGGGAAAAGGCAAGGCTTATGCCACGACGCTCAGTGATTTAGACTCTTCTGATTTTGACTCGGAAGAGAGCTGTGACGGAGAAGGAAACTACTTTGCTTTCATGACCATTGCACATGTGGATTCCTCGGATGATTTGGGTGCACTTGTGAAGGAGGTTGGTGAGCATTCTGATTCAGAGTCTATTGGGATTGTGGAAGAATCAGATGCTGAAGAAGAGGAAGAGAATACAGCTAATCTTCAAGAAAATTACTCCTTACTACTTGAGAAGTCGGGAGAATATACCAGAGTAGCCAAGGCAGCTGTAAGGAAAATGAAGAAAGCTGAGGAAGATTACAGAAGTCTCTTGATCAGATATAAAGAGGCTAAGTGTGAGATTGAGACACTAAATGGCGAGTTTTCTGAAACCTATACGAAGGTAAGGTTTCTTGAGCAAGAGGTAATGCAAGCTCATGCCAAGATAGAGAGAGTCTCCTCCTAGAAGTTAGATGATGTTATCTCATCTCAAAAACCTTCTTCAGACAAGTCCAGGTTGGGATACACCAGAGGAAGCGGCTCATCAGCCAGAGTCACCAAAGAAGTTAAGTTTGTGAAGGCAAACGAGATGGTTGTAGAAGAGCCCATTCTTGAGAAAGGTGAGGACGTGAAGAAGAAGAATGTGGCTAAGCAACGAATGGTGAATAAGCCCCGAAATCAATCTGTAGTTAAACATGAAACTAGAGGAAGATCTCTCCCAAGATCACAACGGGGTCCTAGAACAGATTATGTGTGTCATTACTACGGACTGCAAGAACATACCAGACCCAATTGTCAAAAGCTAAGCTCAGACAACAATGCAAGCGCACCTCGGTCACGAGGAAGGAGAAATGACATGAGGTCTTGGGGTGGTGAACAACCGAGAAGTCAAAATCGTGATCCTGGTATGATGGACGTGATGAAAATGATTGGTGCCTTCACCACCTGCTTGGAGAGTTTCACCAGAAGGTTTGGCAGTCAAAATTCTCGTACCCAATCCGTTAAGGATATCACCCCAAACGCACGTGACGTGTGGGTGAAGAGGGGTACTCATGCATAAGCATTATAACATGTCCACGTATAAATTCTTTCAATGCTTAGTGACATTTGCTGTTGCATCTTTTCATGCATTGCTTTCTTTTTATTGTTGTTATTTTGTCTGGTTGGTTTGTACCGGCTGTTTGTGTTGATTTTTTTTTTCTTGGTCTGTTTTGGGTGTGTTCAAAAATTTCAAAAAACGCATAAAAATTGGAAAATCCAAAAAGTTTGATCACTCTGTTGAGTTTTGTCTCAAAGCATGTTTTGCCTTGTACCTTTGTACTTATAGCTTTGTTCATTTAACGGGCTTAGCTTGTCTCTCATGCACTCATATCTTTGTGAAAGAAATTCTGAAATCTATGTGACTGTTGTAAATAGATCTTCAACCTTGTCATGAATGATTAGCGAATGGTTTTGTTGATCTTGAGACATGCATAGACTCATGCCTATATATCTTCCCACTTTTATTTTTTTTTTGCTTAAAAGAGCTCTCTTAATGTAAATCTCCAAATGAAAAGAGATATAGAGCTGCAAAAGCCTGTCGCACAAACTAGTATTCGACTAGGAAAAAGGGAAAGCGACCAAAATATAATGTATGATGCCCAAAAAGCCAAAGGCTAACTCATCAATTGAAATATCAAAAATTTCAGGCATCTTTCTCTAAATGAGATTTTCTTTGCTTAAAAGTTGCAAATGATATGTTGAATATGGAGCCAAATAAAAAGCTTCAATGAATTGTTATCAAGTACGTGTGGGAGGTCATATATGCATGTTTCTATAATTGAGATAGTCACATAATCTAGTGCTAGTTGTGTATGCCTTGATTGGATTGATCATTGAAGCTTCACATTGGACTAAGGACTATCTCATGTTTTGATATCCACACACAACACACAAGTCTATGTTCAATGAATGTCATATTCATGTGTGTGATTGTACTTGATTAAATGTGTTTTCACATGCTCAATCTTTGTTAATCAAACTCAAAAAGATTTTTGAGTGTTTTATTTGTTTTTGAAAGTGATTTTATACTTTCATGTCTTTTGTTTTTGATTAAAATGCATGTTTTTGTGTTTCTTCAAAAATTGGTTCAGGGGTTGTTTCGCGAGAAGCTCGCGACTTAGAGCTTCCCGCGAAAATGGGTTGAGGGAAATATTTCTTTTATCCTATCACACAGAAACTTTCACGACTGTCTCGCGACTGTCTCACGACCAACAGCTTCTCGCGAAATGCTATTTGGCTAAAATTGGATTTTTCAGAATTCAGACAGAAGTTACCGCGACTGTCTCGCGACTGTTTCGCGACCTAATGCTTCTCGCGAAATTTTTGTACTTCAGTGGCCCTTCTCGTGACTGTGTCGCCACTCCCTAACCCGCGAAAAACGCGTGTTTTCAGTTTTATATTGCTGATGTGACAGTTTTTCAAAACATAAAAACTTCCCTCGCTCAACCTCTCTCGAAACTTTTCAACCAAAATCACTATTCCATTCAAACCCTTTCAATCCAAGCATTTTTTTTCTGCATTTTCTTCTTCAAGGTATGTTTGATAATCATTTCTTTTTAAGTTTTTGCTTAGTTTTTGCAGAATTTTTGGTTAGGGTTTTGATAATTGGGGATTTTCGAAACTTTGAGTTAGTTTTCAAAATTGGGTGAATTTTTCTCAAATATTTTGATTGGGTTGTGTCCCATTTGTTGTTTCTGCATCTGTGTTGGCCCCTTGTGGCATTTTACCATGTATTGAGGGTAGATTTTCCCATGTTCATGCATTTTTCATGTTAGATTTGCATTTGTGCATGCTAGGTGTTTGTCAAAATGTCCGAGTGACATTTTTGTGCCAAATTGGAATCAAGTGATTTCAATCCATGGACTTTCACTTGTTTAACCTTATTGTACTTGGTTTGGTTAGTGGTTGTGTGTTTTACTCACTTTGCTCATGGTGCAAACTCTTGGCACACAACTAGGCACACTTAGGCACACTCATGCATCTCATGCCGCACACACTCATTAGCACATGCACACAGACACACACACTTGCACTGTCTCTTATTTGTTTTGCATTGAGGGTATGCTTTATTGGTTGGAGTCTTTAAGCATGATGTTAAGAGTCTACCATGCTATGTTCTTAGTTAGTTTAAGTCTGATTTGGAACTAACTTGAATCTAATAATGTTTGTCTTCTGGTTTGTGTTTGTGCATTTTTTTCTTCTTTGCTTTGTGAAATTGTGCAGATGTCTCCCACCAAGCATGCAGCTAAGAAGAAATCGACCTCAAAGCGAGCCCGAACTGATTCTAATCATTTCAAGTCTATCGAAGCTGATATGAAGTACAATGACTGCTACAAGGACAAGACAATCATCATGGAACGGGTAGTCCAGTTAGAGATTCTTGAGGGCACTTTCATCCCTGATGTGTTCAAAGATAGAACTTGGACCAAGCTGCTAAACCCGACTGGAGTGGTCTATTCAGAGATTATCAAGGAGTTCTTCTCCAATGCCACTGTCAACAGAGAATGTATTGAGTGCTGGGTAAGACACAAGGAGTTTGTGATTACAAGAGAGAGCATTCAAGACTTTCTGGAAACTCGTCCTCCATCTCAGCCAATCACAGTTGCTTATGAGGACAGAATGGGTTCTATTGCTGAGATGATTACACTCCTTGGTGGTGAACCAAAGAAATCATCCATGGACACTCTCAAGTTCTCTCTAGAAACGAGAACACTAAGCTATGTGATGATTCACAATCTGTATCCGATCACCAATCTCACCACTCTATCTGCTCCGAGAACAAGATTCCTGTATGATCTCTTTACACATAAGGAGATTGACATTTATGGCCATATCATGCATGTCCTGAAGAAGAGCATCACAAAGCAGAATTCACGGACTGTGATGTCATTTCCCTCTTTGATCATGGGATTGATTGCTAAGGCAAAGCTCAAGCTATCCAGTGGCCTCACAGTTGTTCAGAGGGATTACCCCATTGGTGGTCATACACTGACTAGGAGCTTTGCACACATTAGAGGCTCCAAGACTGGTGTGCATACCATACCACCGCCACAACGGGTTCAGCAGGATGAAGGTGAAGATACAGAGGAAGAGATTAATAGGTTCACCTCGGCTCCAGATCCCTCTGCACAGCCATCATCTTCTACTCCACCACAAGGCTTAAGCAAACTTGATCAGTTGCTTGCTAAGATGGATCAAATGTCTACAGTGCTTGACTCCCATGTACAGCACACAGCAGATCAGTTCGCGTATCTTCAAGGACAGATCACCGCGTTAGCATCGCAAGTTCAAGAATTGTCCTCCACTCATGGCTCGGATTCAGAGTCAGATCAGTTCTACCCATTTGGCCATTCCGGTCAAAAAGGGGGAGAAAATTTTGAGGGGGAGCTGGAGAAAAGCCTGCACAGCGTTAGGGGGAGCATAGTCTTAGTAACATAGTAGCATTGGTTATTGGTTTTAAACACGGTTTAATTCAGTTTCTTTTACTATTTATAACTGTTCTACTGCTTTTGGTTTAAAGCTTTGATACTCTGTCTTTATTTAAGTATAATTTCAGATGTTTCTTTTATGATATTCTCTATACTTTGTTGCATACTTTGCATGTACCCATGTTACTTTTGTAAGCTTTAAGGGTTTGTTTCATTGCATGTTTTGTAGGCTTCTATGGTATGTGCCATGCATATTCAGTACATTGTTTATGTAGCCTTTATGCTTGTGCTATTGAAGTTCAATGTCATTCATTTTACTTCAGTACATCACTCTTATGCCCATGTAGGATTGTTCCTAGATGCATATACGTTCTATGCATTGGTTGAGTGATGAACACTCTTGTGCCCTAGTAGGATTGTTCCTAGATGCAAATACTTCGAGTATTTTGCATTGGTTGAGTGTTGGATTTGCAAATGATTCTCTTCAAATGAGCTTATCATATTGCATATCCGGATGTTCATTTCTTGAGTAAATGAGTATAGTAATTGCTTGTGTATAGTGATTACTTGTTTGATCTTGCCATGATCTAGTGTTTCTATTTCATTTTGCTTGATCATGTTCTTATTGCTCCATATGCTTTTCAAGTTTTCTGCATACAATGATATTATTTTGTTGTTGTGTTTCAGGAGTTACTTGTTCGTATGTTTCAAGAGCTTATTAGAATCTAGAATTAGGTGTGAGTGAGTTTTGCCTTTGTTCCCAAACTCTCGTTTAAGTCTAGAGTCTGTTTTAGGGTTTTGTCACGGAATAGCCAAAGGGGGAGATTGTAAAGTTGTTATTTACAACTATGTATTTTGTTGGCTTTTATTCCGTGCCAAATTTGATTGTAATTATTATCAATCGTTTATACCCTGTATTTGTTGTGGGAATTGATGTAAGGGTTGTGTGATAGAAAGTGTGTGAAGACTCAAGCAATTTGGAGGCTGAAGGATTCTCGCGGGTATGTCGCGACCTAACTTCCCGCGAAGTGAAGCATGTGTCTTGCACATGCTGGAATGCGAAGAGTCAGGCCAGGTGGAGACAGCTGTCTCTCGCGAGTATCTCGCAGGTAAGGCCTTCCCGCGAGACACCCGCGAGACATGTTGTTCTGCCAGCCTGTACTGACTAACTCACACATTTTGCACCTATCCTATATATACCCTCATTACCCACAAATGTTGAGAAATGCTTCAGAGAGAAAACCCTAGCCAAACACATTTGGAATTAGAGATTGTTATCCCCACCTTTCTCTATACACTTGCTTGTGGTATCTCCTCAACCCTTCTCTCTCCATTTCCACACCATTGAGAGGTTGATAGCCCAAACACTTACCACACCCTTTGAGAGTGTTGAGTGACGTTTTGGTGCTACTGGGAAGCATTGGAAGAAGCCTGGAATGGCAGATGCAACATGGAGCTTGTTACGGGATCCGGAGTGTTAGACAAGACACGGTTCCGAGAAGCCTTGTTGGAGTAGAAGCTTGGAGGGCTTAGGTACATTAGGTAGATTAGGCTTTGAGGGTCTCTTGCTTACTCATGTATCCCAACTGATTGTCTAGTGGATCGATTTCCGCTTGGAGGGCGGCGGAGAGGTTTTTCGCCGAGTTCTTCGGTTTCCTCTTCGAAAACACGTCTCTGTGTTTTCTGTGTTTGCATCCTTCTTCCCTACTCTTGTTCATTTCATTATTACTGCTGTGTTGCTTTAATTATGGATTAGAGTAGTTGTCTTGTTTATACGCTTATGTTTACACTATTCTGCACTTAGTATTAAGTTAGTGTAAAATCAACAAAGCCGTAATTTTAATTGGGGGTCTAAACAGCTCTTGCGTTTTCAACACGTTTTCGAGCTTTCAAGTACAATAAATTATGTACCAAAAAAAGAAGCAATGGAGAAATGCCGGAATTGCTAAAGAATACGAGTATGGCACGACAGTAATCACTTTTTTAATTACCATGATATTCGATACTTAATTGATCGGAAAAAACTGGTAGAAAACCAATCTTGAAGTGCCAATGATTTTGCAAAAAAGGAAATTATACATGATTCCGCCCCCATAGAATGCATAATAATGGTAAAGCTGCTTGCCATGAGTTTTGTCTTATCATAATTGTCATAGGTAGTATTGACTTTTACATCATGAAAAAATTTCATGTGTTTTGAGTTAATCACTATTATTCTAAGCTTAGAAATTGAAAAGGAAAAACTACATAAAATATGAGAAAGAAAAATTGCAAAAAGGAATTGATTTCTTTTCCCCCAAGGCTTCCAAGTTCCAAGGTGAATAAATCAGTTGCGGTCTTTCTTATTTATTTATTTAATTTAAACGTAAACAATTGTTATTGTTATTGTTATTATTGTCTACTTTGGATGAATATTGTTAGTGCGATTTTTTTGGATGACAGGGAAACTTAAATTAAGAACAAAAAATATTGAATAACTAACATCCTAAGCACGTGCCAATAAGTAGTTTACAATACTATTAAGACTTAGGATTTTGGAGGTAGGGGTATCCAAATACATCACAAAAGATTTTATAAGAGCCTTGTAGCTCAACTAATTAGCATTTCATGGTGTTTTCAAGACATTCAAGGTTCAACTTTCCCTTTTTCCATTGTAAATATTGAATTATAAAAAAAAATGAAGTTATTTTACTATATGCAACACCATACACATAATAATAGTTTATATATTTATCCTTATGATTAGTTTGTAATTATAGTCCTTATTTCAAAAATATATATGAGTGTACGGATCCAAGAAAATGCTGTTATCTTCAAACGAACTTTGCCAAAATACAATGAACAATGATGGTAATTATCCTTGCGGTAATGGTAAAGATCTTGCAATGATGTATGTCTTATCATAATTGTCATAGGTAGTATTGGCTTTTCCACAATGAAAAAATATTGTGCTTTGAGTCAATCACTATTACTCAAAGCTTAAAAATTGAAAAGGAAAAACGAAATAAAATATAAGAAAAACAAAAACAAAAAGGCATTGATTTCTTTCCCCCCCAATTTGACATTCAAAATCTTTTCTTCCCTTCTAATTGCCTCGTTGTTTCAATGTGTTCTTTAAAACAACTCCAATATTATAAATATTTGATAATTCTAATAAGTATGGCTCTAAAAGAATAGATCTTTTTATAAACAATTTGAGCTTAGTTTGGAAAAAGACTTGTTTATATTTGTTTATTTACTAAAAAAGTCAAGTTCAAACATAATATTGCATTTGTGAACAAGCTTATAGACATATGAGCCTCAATTTAAGTATATATATAACTATATGTTTAATTATATATATATATATATATAAAGAATATAGGTTTATATGTATATATGTATAAAAATATACTCTTTATATATATAAAATTTTATATTTAAAATGAGAAAGGAGATTTGTGTCTCAATTGAAAATATTAGGATGTGTCAGTTGAGCTAAAAGACTCTTGACAAAAAAAGAAAAAAGAAAAATTATATAGTCTTGAAAGTAATTTTGTGTGTGTATAAAAGATATTAGATTGGGTAAGTTTGTAATATGTTTATACGATATTAAATTATTATTGAAATTGATAATATAAATAATCAATTTTTAATAAAAAATTATATACAATATTTAATAATATAAGATTGGTAAATCTAATTTTTATTTTCAAGTTCATACAAGAAAATCGTTATATGTGCTTAATATAATTTCAACAATAACTTTGTTGTTAATTATTAATATAGATTTGAGAATTGGTAAAACTTTTGAAAATAATTTTTTTTTTTTATTTGAGAAAAACCAGTTGCATGATTGCTACTTAACTACTTATTGGTACAGGTTTCATATATTAATTACCAAATGACTTTTTATTTTTATTTTTTTTAAAAAAGGGATAGATCATTAGATTTAGAAGAAACATCAATTTTTTTTTTTTTTTTTTGTTTGTCTTGAATGAAACCTCATTAATATATATATATATATATATATATATTTAGATATAGGTGCATTGGTGGTAGAGACAGCTAGCGGTGGTGTTAAAGCTAGTGATGATAATTGAGATAATTAAGGTACAAGACTATTGGCGAAGTACTCCAACAACCAAAGAATTCTAGTTAACGAGAAATTCATGGAAATATTTAACTGAATTAGGGTTAGACTTTGCAAATTTAGAGAACATGCCATTAGATTTGTAATTTGAACATCAAATGGTCGCCTAATAGAAAAAATGGGCCATCAGTGACAAAGAAATAAAGGGTTGAGGTAGCAGTCAATTGGGCTTGAATAATCATCGGAAGCCTAAGCCTACATTCGATCCATACTGATCAGGTTTTGGTGCACAAAACCAATTGCTGACCAAACTATGTGTCAAAAACGACTGGATTTGATTTTGTTGGTTGGTTTTGGCAATTCCATTAGATCTATGCTTATCTTTAATCAGGCCTAGATACGCAACACGTGACATGTATTTGATTTTAAAAGACCACATGTTTTACATCTAAATAAAAATATGAGTGAATTTGAGGATTTAATGAGAGGGAATATTGACTCGAAGGAGTTAAGATTTATATATATATATATATATAATTTGTGCAAATTCTAACAAAATAATAATAATAATATATATATATATATATACACACACATTAATTTATCTTTTTTTTTTTTTTTAGTTTTCAATTGTATTCAATGAATCATTATAATTGTCCTCAAACGAGTTTTGCTATCATTGCATGATTACCTAATTCTAAATGCTATGAAAAGCATTACTCAATATATGTTATTGCAAAAGCATTCATTCATCCCAGAATTTCTCATTCGGTTATATAGCTATTCTTAGTTAGTTCAACTAATAAAATTTTTGAATATATAGTTTTTTTGACCTAGGGCAACCCTAGCCATCAAGAGAATAACTAGTGCCTACGTCTAAGTGAGGCTTCCATAGTCCTCTTTCTCATGTTGCTTTTCTAAATCGAGAGAGAGAGAGAGAGAGAGAGAGAGAGAGAGAGAGAGTTGATGAGTGTTTTTGTTATGGAGAAGTTAATGGGATCGTGGAAGAGGTTTCTCCTCTCAGAGTCCAAAGGCAATAAGTTTGCAATCAAAGAGGAGACCACAATGGAGGAGTATTTGTTGGCAGCAAAGTTTCTTACTCAACGAGTGTTGAATATGGAGGCCATAGCTAGGACCTTCAAACTCTTGTGGAAAACCGGTAAAGGATTTGAGATTAGAGATATGGGTGACCACATGATTCTTTTTGTTTTCCCTGAGGAGTCAGATATCGATAAGGTTTTGGAGGTCCTTGGTCTTTTGACAAGAACCTTGTGGTTTTGCAAAGAATAGATAGGGATGATGCAATCCGATCCCTGGATTTTAACATCACTCGCTTCTAAGTTCAAGTCCATGATTTACTAGTTGGAAGTTTTTCTCTAGACCTGGCTAAGGAGATTGGGTCGGTAGTGGGCAAGGTAGAGAATAGAACAACAAATGAGGGAGATCAGTAAGGAGTAAACTTCATAAGGATCAGGATTGTAGTAGACATCCATAAACCTTTATGCCAAGACCATGCGATCACTGTGGCAAGAGGAAAGGAGGGCCGGGTGAGCTTCAAGTATGAACGATTGCCCAATATCTGCTATTGGTGTGGTAAACTCACCCATGGAGATAGAGAATGTCCATTGTGGATTAGAAGCAGAGGTACTCTCAAGGACGATGACCAATAGTTTGGTGCTTGGCTATATGCAACTACACCAAACCCATCTAGGGAAACGGTGATACATGTGCTAGGTTTGGATGATGAAGATGGTTGGGAAGGATTTGGAATGGATGATGAGAAGACCAGGGAAGGGTACAATTCGAAGGATGATGGAGGGCGTGACTCGAAGGGCAGTCAGATGGTAGTTCGGAGTAGGGAGGTTATCGATAAGCATTCTGGTCTGGTGATTGACAGAGATAGAAGATTGGCAAGTCTAGAAAACCAGGGAACCATTTTGGAAAGTCCAAAAAACATGGAGATTTTGCCGCTTAGTAGAAACAATGAGATTTTGGCTAAGACCATGCAGAATACTTTATTCTAGGTGCAATTAAAGGAGATTGATTATGAGCTTTCCAAGTTTGACAATGTGAAGGTCAAATGGGTTAATTCTGATAATAGTGAGGTCATGCTTCACCATCAGGAGTCGAAGGAAAAGGAAACTAATGGGCCTGGATCATTGGGCCTATCTTCTAGCCCAGTTGTAGTGAAAGACAAAGGAAAAAATAAGGAAAAAGGTTGGGTACGTAGAGAACAAATTCATGTTGAGCCCACTGGACAACACTCTTCCATTCTATCAAAAAGAGCTTTTAGAGATGAGAACGTAGAAACTGAGGAAATTGAGGGGAGTAAGAAAAAGGTAGCAAAGTCTAGTTCAATGTCATTAGTGGGGGCTGGTTCTCAGCCCTGCTGGAACCAATGAATCTTTTAGCATGGAACTTCCGGGGGCTTAAGAACCGCCATGCAGTTTAGGAGCTTGTAGATATTGTACAAGCACTAGGTCTCGAGATCATGTTTTGTTAGAAACATGGTCTGATAAAGAGTGGATGGAATGGGTTCAATGTTAGTTGAAGTTTGATGGATGTTTCACTGTCCCAAGTAATGGTAAAGGTGGTGGGCTGACACTTTTGTGGAAGGAGGAAGATGTGGTTTGGGTTGACAATTTTTCACATTATCATATAGATGCGATAATGCAAGGAGGATCGGAGAATGCATGGCGCTTAATTGGATTCTACGACGAACTGGAGACGAGTAGAAGAATTGAGGGGCAGAACATGCTTCATATGTTGAATTCAAAACCAAAGATCCTATGGTGCTGTTTTGGAGACTTCAATGAGTTATTGGAGGTTAAGGATAAAAATGGTGGTGCACAACGGCTTCACAATCTCATGCAGTCTTTTTGCGATGTCCTTGATGAGTGCAGTTTTGTTGATTTGGGCTATTCTGGACCAGAGTTCACCTTGCATGGTCATCAACGTGGCGAATGGATTTGGGAGCGTCTTGATCGAGGGGTGGACAACTATGACTAGCTAGCCTGATACCCCATGGGTAAAGATACACATTTGCACTGTTACACGTCGAACCATAGACCAATACTTTACTAGCTCTTGATTCAAATGGGGAAAGCCAGAAATGGAAGCAAAAACCATTCCGGTTCGAAGCGATATGGGTCACTAACTCGAAATGTGGCAATACGGTCTCTAGAGCTTGGGCACATCAGACCGAGAATGGCACCCCTATGTTCACCGCTACTAGGAAATTGAAGAGATGCAAAAAACAATTGAAGAAGTGAAGTAAGGCACATTTCGGCAATGTTAAAAAACAAATCCAATAGACAAAGGAAATGTTATGGAAAGCTGAGGAAAGATCGGTCAGGGAGAATAACTATCAGGAGGTGTCGAGGCTAAAGTCAAAACTGAATGTTTTGCTTGATAGAGAAGAACAAATGTGGCACCAGAGATCTCGAGTTCAATGGATTGAAAGTGGGGACAAGAATACAAGATTCTTTCATGGGACAGCCTCCAACAGGAAGCACAAGAACTTTATCAAAGGGCTACATGATGTTGATAGTGTTTGGCAATCCAAGGAAGCTACCTTTACAAAAGTTTTAGTTGACTTCTATGTTGAACTTTTTACAACATCCAACCTGCAGAACTTGGAGACTATTTTGGAGGGGGTACAGGAAGTTCTTTTAGGAGATATGAACTCCAAACTTACAACACCTTATAAGGCAGAGAAGGTTGAACTAGCAATAAAAGAAATGGCTCGTTTAAATGCTCCAGGCTTGGATGGTATGCCTCCCCTATTTTATCAGACTTACTGGTCAGAAGTTGGTATGGATATCACTCAAGCTGTATTATCTTGTCTTAATTTTGGCTCTTTCTTAAAATCCATAAACCATACTTTTATTACTTTAATTAATTCCAAAAGCAAAAAATTCAAAGAGAGTATCTGAATTTAGACGAATAAGCTTGTGTAATGTAATTTACAAAATTGTCAGTAAAGTCCTTGCAAATAGGCTCAAACCTTTTCTCAACAGTATCATCTTAGAAACACAGAGTGCTTTTATTGCTGACAGGTTGATTACTGATAATGTGTTGATTGCTTTTGAATCTCTACATCACATGAAAACTTGTTGCTCAGGGAAGACAGGTTTTATGGCTCTAAAGTTAGATATGAGCAAAGCTTATGATCGGGTGGAGTGGGCTTTTGTGGAGAAAGTTTTACTGAAGATAGGTTTTTAGAATTCCTAGGTTTCTTTGATCATGGAATGCATTACTACGGTGTCATACTCTATCTTGGTGAATGGTGAGCCACAAAGAATGATTATTCCAACAAGTGGTTTAAGACAAGGAGACCCTTTATCCCCCTTATCTCTTTCTATTTTATGCAGAAGGTCTAAATGCTCTTTTTAGAAAGGTTACTGATGATGGACATATTCATGGTTTCTCCAGTAGTAGGCATGGTCCAAAGCTTACTTACCTCTTTTTTGCAAATGACTGCTTATTATTTTGTAGGTCTACTCTAATTGAGTGCGACAAAATAAAGGAGTTGTTGGCAATGTATGAAGTAGCTTCAGGCCAAATGGTGAACAAGGATAAGACCGCCCTTTTCTTCAGTAGAAATACGGATGAAGCTACCCAGGAAGCAATGAAAGTGTCACTTGGTCTTCCAGCAATTCAGCATTATGAGAGGTATTTGGGTTTACCCTTTTTTATAGGTAAGGAGAAGAAAGCAAGCTTCACTCTAATCAAAGAACGAGTTTGGGAAAAAATGCAAGGTTGGAAGGAGAAGTTACTCTCTCAAGCAGGAAATGAGGTAATGATCAAGGGAGTAATTCAATCAATCCCGGCATATTCTATAAGTTTTTTTAAATTACCTGTCAGCATGTGCAAAGATATTGAAATGATGATCCAGAAGTTTTGGTGAGGGCAAGGTGAGACAAAGAAGATACATTGGGTGAAGTGGAGTACCTTGTGTTCCTCCAAATCTATAGGGGGTATGGGATTTAGGGATATCCAAAATTTTAACAAGGCGATGCTCGTGAAGTAGGTTTAGAGATTTTTAAATAATAAGGAATCATTGCTCTTTAAAGTGTTTAGCTCTAAATACTTCCCAATGGGCAATATTTTGGATACCCCAATACCTTCTAAGTGCTCCTATGCATGGAGAAGCATCTTACAATCCAAGGAAGTCATTCAAAAGGGGCTGTGTGGAGAATAGGAGACGGCCGGATGATAGATATTTGGAGTCACAAATGGCTGCTGGATGTGGGATAGAGTAGAGTGATCTCACCTAGGAATGGTGTAGGGGTGGAGAAGGTGTGTGAATTGTTTTATCCCAACTCGAAAGTATGGGGTTCTGGGCTAATACAAAACCTTTTCTACCCTTAGGAAGTTAAGATGATCATTAAGATATATGTGAGTGAAGTGAGTACAGAAGATGCACTAGTTTGGCCCCTATCTCTGGATGGAAATTATTCGGTTAAGTCAGCATAGATTACTTGCTATAGAGGAGACCAATGGACTTCCTTCCTCATCAGGTGGTGACTGTTCTCTGCTCTAGAAGCGTATTTGGAAGATACACAACCCAGAAAACCAAACACTTCACATGGCAAGCACAAATGACTCTCTTCCCACGAAACAGAATTTAGTGCGACGGAAAATCCCTGTGGATGAGACATGCTCCCTCTATGATGATTACTAGGAAACAATCATGCATGCGTTATGGCTCTGCGACCAAGCCAAATCGGTCTAGAAATCGGAACCTCGCTTTTCTGGGCTGTATCAGATTGCACATAGAAGTTTGATGGATCTTCTTGATTCTGTCTTCGAACAAGGTCTAGTTTTTTAGTTGCTCTCTTCTCAAAAATTGCTTGGTGTCTGTGGCAGTGTAGAAACAAGCTTCGAGAGCATCAATTGACATGGCTCCCTTAGGAGATTAGTCGTAGAGCAAAAGAGTTGGTTGTGGAATTCTTCGAGATCCATCAGTGACCTTCCAATCCTATGCGATGTGCCCTCTGTGTCAAATGGTCATCACCACCAGTGGGTTTGTACAAAGCCAACTTTGATGCGGCCTTATTTGATAATAGTGAGCTGGCTGGGCTTGATGTGGTGGTTCAGGACAGCTCAAGTAACATTATGGGAGCGTTGAGTCAAAAAATAGCCAGACCCCAATTTATGGAGCATGCCGAAGCTCTCACTGCTTGTAGAGCTATGACCCTGGTGAAAGAACTAATGTAATTCCAAGTCTGTTTTGAAGGGGATTGTCAGCGGGTCATTCAAGCCATCAACGCGCATGGAGCCTGTCGCACACTGTTTGGTCATATTATAGAGGAGATTCAATGTAATATCTCATATTTATTAGGATATTATTTTCTACATGTTCGTAGGGAGGGTAATAAACTGGCTCATGCCCTTGTTAAAAGAGCAGTTTTTTCTGCTGACACTGATATATGGGAAGAAGAGCTACCCAATGATTCGGAAGATGTATTCCAATCTGATTTAGTTCAATAAGTTCATTTACCACCTTCTGGAAAAAAAAAAAAAAAAAAAATATAATATATATATATATATATATATATAGCTATTCTTTACAATATTTACTTAAAAAAAAAATCCTTTTTACAATTAGATTTGACAACTTTATATGCTAAAACCAAGGCTAATTTTGATAAGCAAATACACAATAGATGCACAATTTGGTGTTTTTTTTTTTTTTTTTTTCCTTCTTCTATCTAAAGAATGTGTCCATGATTTGTTTTAAAAAAAATAAAATAAATTTCAACAATTTTTAAGAATATAAATTTATATTTTGAAACTTAATAACCTAATATGAATTTTGTACTAAGTAATAAAGAATTTAACTATACTTGTCAAAAATTAAATTAATATAATATTAAGTTATGAAATTCAATATTCAAATACTAAATATTAAATTTTCTCAATAATCAATATAAATTTCATTGAAATAAATTAGAATTTTAATTAAATACAAAACTCTTAAATATTTAATGTAGTCATACCATAAACATGTATATTTTTGTAAAACAATCAAATAATTTTAAATCAATTTAAACATTTAAGGCTTAATTATTTTTCCTACCTCCAAAGGCTCAAACATTCTTTTTATGTATTTCAACTTGTGTTTGGTTTTGCCAAATAGGGCTATCCAAGCAACCCGGCCACCCGACAAAACCAAGCAAATCAACTGGAATTGACCTTCAATGGCCTAATTCGATCCCTCTGGCACTCAGTTGTGATTCCCAACTCTTAAAAACTGACTCCAACAGGTCAAGTGGTGTGTTTCCTCCTTAAAACCCAAGCCACCTAACCCGACCGAAAAATGCTTCAAACAAGGCTGATCTACCCAGATCCAGTGACTATTTCACTCTCTTCTACTCATATTCAGCCATGTTAGGCCTTCCCCCCACTCAGATTCGACCATATTTACTTAAATCCGATCAAATTTGACAGTGTTTTGGCTCAAATCTTGCCAAGTTTGGCCCTTTTTAACTCAAACTCGAAGATTTTTTACTATTCTTTGTTCAGATCTAGCCAAATTTTGCTCTCCTCTACTCAGATCTGGTGAAGATCTACTCTCCTCCACTCATCGTTGCTCCTTCATAGGTTTCAACCAAACTGAATGATCATCCACTAGAGCCCGATCTAACTCAACCTGTGGTAGTTGGCGATCAACTATAGATCTTGTATTCTTCCACCCCACCTGAGTGAGTCAGGTCTGGGTTGACCTCAAAACCAACTTGGACCAACCCATAGACAACCCTAGTTCTACACTTTTCTAACTCCATAGTGTCAAAAGAACTAGCAGAGAGAAAGGTTGGATGAGTAATAAGTTTTTCATTTTGTGATCAATTTGGAGGAAAATGAAAATGACAAATTTGATCACAAACTAGTTTGTAGCCTTTAATTTCACTCAATATTTTTTTATTGAATGTGAATTTTGATAAATTTACCATTGAATTATGTTTTATTCTTATATCCTTCATACTTAAAAAAATTTTAGAATGTCAAAATTAATAACTATGTCATCATTCAAATTTTTAAATTTCAATTTTTTGTAGTCTAAAATTATGAATAAAAAATAAGTTATGAATTAAATAGTAAATAACATTCAATTAGTACAAAATTTGACATGCGTGTTAAGGATATAAAAAACATGTAATCTAACTATTAGATTTTCAAAACTAGTTTGTAGCCAAACTTTGTCAAAAAAAAAAAAAAAAAGTGTTTTTAGATCATATCTTTTAAAAATCATTCTTTTTTATTTAATACAGCCATACATTTTTAAAATTACAAAAAGATCTTCTTCTTTCTTTTTTTTTCCTTAATTTTCATTTATAAATACTCATAAGTGAACCCAAATATTTTTTAATGGGTGTAATGATAAAATGAATTTCAAATTCTATAATAATTCTTAAATATACCTTTATTTTGTGTTTAAAATTTCATGAGATTGCATCCACTCGACAATAAGTGTCTCCGGCTGCCACTAACTAACCGTATGTGATGTAAGAAAACCGAAATGAGGGAACTATAAAAGTAAAAACTTAAGATTATTATTTTTTATTTAAAATGAGAATAAAATTCGAACTCATCAACAAGCTAAATTTCATGTTTAAGCACAAGAGTTATAATAAGTTAGGTAATTTAGTTATTTTTTCCTCTGTTGAAGCAGATATTATAACTAGGATCCACCCCCTTAAAAATGTACACTAATGATTAATGATTAAATTATGGCTGAGATGATATTATTTGAGTTAATTAGGTTTCTTATAAAAATTATTTGAGTTAATTAGGTATATAAATTATCATATACAAATTATAGACTATTTAAGTTATTAATAAATAAAAATAATTTAATATTGAATCTATATAAGTATATACTTTAACTGATTTTTTTCACTAGCTTTGTTTATAACACATTAGTATCATATTTGAGAATGACTTGTTTAATAATTGAATTTTTTTTTTTTAAATACTAAATATTTTTAATACACGCACGATAAGAGGGGAGAACCAAAGTAAGTTTCTTTAATAATTGAACTTAAATCTTAGTTTTTGTGTTGAGGCTTGCTTTTAAAGAAAATAATATAAACAATCCGTTCCTAATCTGAAGGGTGAGCATGTTGAGATGTGCTTGGAAAATGACTCTAAGGACCCGGTTTGGATAGCACTTTAAATCACTCAAAGTTGCGTTGCGTTTTCTGTTTTTTTTTTTTTTTTTTTTTTTTTTAGCAGCCGGATTTATTGACTTTTGTGAGAAAAAACACTGTGTATGTACTGTGCGTGCACTATTCACGCACTGTTTATGCACTGTTCACACATTAAAAATATTAAAAGTGGGTCCCACGATACTATTCATATATTTAAAAATTATTTTGCTACAATGTTTTCAGCAACAATCAGTTTTTAGCAACTTTCAGCAACAATAAGTGCTATCCAAACAAAACTGAAGCTGAACCTGTTGAAATAAATAAACTACATTTTTTTTTAAAGGAAGATGTAATTAATCTTTACTAGTACACGTATTAAAATTTTGTTGAAAGTTTAGAAGCATCTAGGAAAAAGATCAAAGCATTTTCTTTCTCTTTTTTCTTGTTCTTGTGGCATGCTTGGCCCAAAGTGTCTATTCTATTTCTATGTATTTTCTTCTCGGCCATATGGGTCCAATTTGGACTGCTGGGCGGGTGCACGGAATTTGCAAATGTTATCCATGGTATTACAGTCACTGGCGGAGTCAGAGGGGGGGCGAGGGAGGGCACCTGCCCCCCCTGACTCCTCAAAATTTTTAATAATAGTAGTCTAAAGTAGTTATATACTGACATGGAGGAAACAAAAAAAATGAAAGAAAGACTTTTACTTGTTGAAAGTGACCAATCCATTGCTTTTGTCTTGTCCTACTACAACTTGCACGGTTGCACTTATTTCACTATTTTTTATTTTTTATTTTTTATTTTATATCATTATTTACACCATTTTTACTATTTATGATACTTTTTACAGTATTTTATCCTTGAATGATACTAGAAATACCACAAATTTTACAACTTATGTTTTACAAATTGATATGTCACAAATCACAAAAAAATCAGTTCAAACATTTATTCATTATATTTTTTAAGTAACACTAATCACATTCTTACTCCATCAATTTGTAAATTTTTAGTAGTTATGAATTGGTTAGTTTTGTTTATTTATTTTAATAATATGAAATATATTCATATTTGCTTACAATTGTTTATTTATTTTGTTATTATTGTTGATTAATATTTTTTAGATTAATTTCACTTTTAATATTATCTTTTAATTTTGCCCCCTAGGCTAAAATCCTGGCTTCGCCCTGATTACAGTACGTTAAAAGAGAAAAAAAAAGTAATTGATGATGAAGCAGTTGATTTATAATGGATTGATATATATATATATATATATATCAATGGCAAGAAGAGCAGCTGGGCTAGCCAGAGTCACCAACAATGATGGGTTGCCATAATTTGGATAAGGCAAGATTAAGGGAGATTGCCCCGCCGGTCTTATCATATCATCAAATTCTTTGCCTAGAAAGAAGCGTCGGCAATGTAGAATAGTTGTACCCTAATAACCTCTCATTGTGTTTAATTCGATGTTATATGCTCCCTGATGATCATCCCCTTTTTAAAGAAGTTCAAAATAAAAACACGTCACATGTCCATCTATTTTATTAAATGTTAAATTTATGTCTTCTATTATTTTAGTTTCCTAAAATAAATAAATAAATAATCCATCATATTGAGGTAATTGAAATAATAAAAAGTATAAATTTAGCATTTAATGAAATAAATGGACATGTGACATGTTTTTTGTGGGGGAAAAGGGGGCCAGGCCCAAGCTAATGGGCCGAATGCCCACGAGAGGACCGTTTCACATCCGAAAAGAGGGATGCGGAAAAGACAAGGCCCAGCTAGGAGTGGAATCCTCTTGATGAAGGATCATCGCTGTCCGAGGAAGATGTTTTGCTCTAATATGATATCGAAGACTAATTGAGTAGGGGAAAAGCCCGAATGACTGTCCGAGGACTCCACCTGATCAAGATAAGCTCAAAGCATATTCAGGAACGATAAGGATGGGGAAATATCTGAGGGAAAGGCTGCTGCCACCGTATTCAATGCATTGCAACAGCTTTTCTGGCCGCATTTATGTGGAGAAGACCTCTGAACAGTGCATCCTAACCTACCGCCACTCACACAGAGATGAAAAGAAGCTGTAGGAACGATAAGGATGGGGAAATATCTGAGGGAAAGGCTGCTGCCACCGTATTCAATGCATTGCAACAGCTTTTCTGGCCGCATTTATGTGGAGAAGACCTCTGAACAGTGCATCCTAACCTACCGTCACTCACACAGAGATGAAAAGAAGCTACCTGACGTGACAGGTACTTGAGCAAGTTCATGGATGGGGAGCACGTGGACGATGGAGATGAGGGTAGGCGTGACTATATAATAGAGGGGAGCACCTGTCAATTGGGCCCCGGAAGAAGGAGGAGAGAAAAGAGTGAGAAGGAAAACAAGAGAGTGATTAAAACTATCAATGTATACAAACTGATGAAGGCACTGTTGAAATGGTTATGATCCATTGTTATTAATCCCTTACTAATTCTAGTTCTTTGACCCATACTCTACAAATTAATTGTCTTTGGGTTTACGTAAAGAATTTGAACCCTACATTTTTATTTGTGAAGTATATAATGAACCAGGAAGAATGAGAAGATTTGGACTCCTCCTAAAGCAGGTCAAAATGTTCAGTTGCCCGATCATTCCTAGATGTCGCCAAATTGGAATGACAAGCATTAAATCAACCAAAAAAAATTTCAGGTTTTAAGACTCAAATTTTAGGAAGGGAGAGAAATGCCTTTCATGAGTATAAAATACACCAACTAGGAGGAGTTAATTATACTAAAAAAATAACCGCGCACCCTTGGCGCAATGGTCACTCCACAAGTCTAAATACTTGTGGGGTGGGAGGGGTAAGGGTCGGGGTCAAGTTTCTAGGAAAGAATTTCACACATATATACACTTAGATTAGGTTATAGTATATTTCTATATTGTATTAAAAATATATATATACTAAAAAAATTACAATTTCATTCCAAAAAATCTCTAATTGACTTTATCATCAGAGTGTCCCCAACTCTCTAGTGAATTTTTCGGGAATATGAAGCACAAGTGCATTTCCGAATTCCAGTGCAGGTGCGGGTATAGGTGCGGGACTCAGCAATTTTTGAAAAAGTAGAGTGCGGGTGCAGCGAGGTGCGGCGATTATAAAATTATTAAAAATATTTGTATTTATATTTTCTACATATTCCTAAGCATACTTTTTCACATTATATAAACATATACCAAATTTCAGAGCAATAGTATATAGTAACTAAAACATGATGTTCATAAATTAAATACAAACCACAAGTTTGAAACTAAACATTCCATGATGTTCAAAAATTAGAACAAAACCCACAAGTTTGAAACTAAAAAAAAAAAAAAAAAAAAAAGATAATCAATAAGACAATCAAATACAACCCTCATCATCATCATCAAGATTAATAGCTTCACTTCAAACTTCACTTTCACTAGTAGTAACACTAGTGCTAACATTCCCAATAACCATGGCCTCTAACTCTGGCTCATCAAGTGTAAGCACTGGCAGAGCCAGAGGGGGGCGAGGGAGGGCACCTGCCCCCGCTGACTCCTCAAAATTTTTAATAATAGTAGTCTAAAGTAGTTATATACTGACATGGAGGAAACAAAAAAAATGAAAGAAAGACTTTTACTTGTTGAAAGTGACCAATCCATTGCTTTTGTCTTGTCCTACTACAACTTGCACGGTTGCACTTATTTCACTATTTTTTATTTTTTATTTTATATCATTATTTACACCATTTTTACTATTTATGATACTTTTTACAGTATTTTATCCTTGAATGATACTAGAAATACCACAAATTTTACAACTTATGTTTTACAAATTGATATGTCACAAATCACAAAAAAATCAGTTCAAACATTTATTCATTATATTTTTTAAGTAACACTAATCACATTCTTACTCCATCAGTTTGTAAATTTTTAGTAGTTATGAATTGGTTAATTTTGTTTATTTATTTTAATAATATGAAATATATTCATATTTGCTTACAATTTTTTATTTATTTTCTTATTATTGTTGATTAATATTTTTTAGATTAATTTCACTTTTAATATTATCTTTTAATTTTGCCCCCTCTAAGCTAAAATCCTGGCTTCGCCACTGAGTGTAAGGGTAGCTTTCTCAAGAATTCCAGCTCCTCCATGTATGTCACGGTCATTCCAAGAGTCTCCTGCAATATCTCACATTTTTGTTGCTATATTTTTGTACTCCTCATTGCACCTTGACAAGAGCTGAAGATTAGAATGCACATATACCAAATCCTCCGCATGTGCAAGAGCCATTTTGTTTCTTTTTAATGAATGAATGAATTTGTATGTGCTCCAATTCCTCTCAGCACATGAGAATAAACAAGGTTGTCCAAGAAGTTTAAGGGCAAGGGTTTGAAGTATTGGTAATGGAGAGCCATGGTATTGCCACCAAACCAAAGGTTGTAAGGCCCACCTATCTATCAAGGCATCTAGTGAAGGAAACCTCCCTCCTGAAAATGCAGCAAACTTTACTTTCACCACCCTTAATTCATTCTCATCTTCAAAGTATCACTCCAAACACTTGCTCCTTTCCATAGAAATCTCATGATCCTGATGTGGAGCGATGCGTTTTGGATTCTCCAAAAGCCATTCAATGGAGTAATACCTAATTAAAGATAAAAAAACAAATATAGATTATGAAACGTGTGTTTTACTAGAAGGGAGAACTAAGGAAAATAGAAAATGAAAGTACTTACTTAGGATTTAAGAAATAAGCCAAGCAATGTAGTGGTGTACAATTTTTAGTCCATCGATTAATGAGTATATCATACACCACATTAAAAAATGAGCTATACTCATCATCTTCCAAGCATTCATGTCGATATATTACTGCCTGCACATTTTCTATCATTGAATCCCACATTTCATACACAAGATGAAGACAAGACCTATCTGTGTTAGCTGCTCGTAGCATATCATAAATAGGTCCTGTGAATTCAAAGATATAATTAACAACATCACACCAATGATCACTTAGAATCATATCTTTCACCTTTTGAACTTTTCCAACATCGTCCTCCCTATAAGAAGCCCATTGGTCACTAATAGCCATGGTTTGAAGGCGTTTTTTTATCAATTTCAACATTTTCAACATTACAACAACCGAAGCAAATCTAGTATCAACAACTCGGGGTAGTTTTAATGGACAAAATTCATTAAACATTGCCAACCTCATTGAATGTTTCATGATAAAAACACGTATGAAGGATGCATCATCAGCAATATGTATAATCCAACTACATTCCTTATAGTAACTCCATTCTTTTCAGTGTTTTTTGTTGCACAAATGTTCTTCAAAGCTAGATTAAGAGTGTGGACAACACATGGTGTCCAAAATATTTTGGGATACTCACCTTCAATAAGAGCTCTAGTAGACCTCATCACACTAGCATTATCAGTGATGACTTCGACAATTTTTTCATGTCCAATTTCTTTCATAGCATCCGTCAACACCCTAGCAATAAAATGCTTGTCTTTGAACTCACCTGACCTATCAATTGCCATTATAAACACTGGACCCCAATCTAATGCAGTCGTAATATTAATAAGAGGCCTCCTTTGTGGATTTGACCATCCATCAAAAACTATACTTACACCATTTGCAAGCCAAGAGTCCTTAATTGGTCTCAAAAGTCTTTCAACATTAGCTCTTTCTTTTTGCAAAAGTGTTGTTCTCAAGGCATTGTATCCAGGAGAAACATAACCCAGAATGTTATGATTAGCAGTATATGCATAGGAACTACGTAATTTGGGTTCCTTGCAAAGTGAAATGGAAGCCTACGAGTATAAAACATCCTAGCAATTCTACTATCCAATTCGTGTCTAGCATTATTCTGGAATGCTCTCTCCAAAGGAGAATTCGCAATCACCTTCCTCCTCTTTCCACCAATCGGATCTGCACTACCCCTCCATTCCTATCTCCGGAATGAGGGAATAGGCCCACGTCCTAGGAGAGGTGGGGGTAAGAGAACTTGACTTCTGTGTTCTCTCTCTAGCTTATCATTCTTTACCTGATCATGCATTCTCTACATTTCCAATCTATGGCTCAGTGTCACTTTAATGCATGCTCTAATACCTTTATTACTAATTTTTAATAAATGAGCCTTAATCCTAGAATAGGATCCCAAAAAAATTCCACCACAATAGTTGCACTTGAATTGTGTGTTTCCACCTAATTTAGATGTAGAACCAGGTGGTTTTTCCAATTTAGTCACATACTGCCAAAGAGGAGCTTCTGCCTTTGGCACTTCTTCTTCATCTAATGAAGGTGAAGTTTCTATGCTAGTAGCTTCATCCATTTTTCAATCAATAATTTCAATTTAACCTTCAAATAATTTGACAAATTATAATAACTAAATAAAAAATCAGACCCAAGTCACAACATTACAGCTTATATAAAAAAAATTTTAAAAAAAATTTAAAAAAAATCAAATCATAATGAGTAATAGAGCATGTGAGAGTCTAATGGAGGGTGAGAAACTGAGAATGAAAGCTTTGATACCTCAGTTGAGAGTTGGGTTAGTGAGCTTAAGAGTTGAAACCGAGTGATGGTGGAGATTTGAGACGGAGAGATGCAAAGAATAGACCAGAGACGGAGACAATGAATGGCAGAGGCTGTGAGACTATGAGATTGTGTCTTAGGGAGTGAGTCTATGAAAGAGGGGAGATGGAGAGCAGAGAGGGAGACAAAGAGCAGAGAGTGAGAAAAATAATGAATGAGAGAGTTTAGGGTTTTTTTGTTCAAAGCTTAAGTTCAAACAGCGCGTTTTGCACCTTTTTTTTTTACTTGAACTTCAGCCTAAATCGGCCAGTATCGATGCCGATACGACTTGAATCTGTCTATTTCGGCCGATATGACCCAAATCGGCTCGAGTCAGCACGTATCTGAAAATGAGAAAAACAATCGATGCAGCACCGACATGCAGGCAATGGCGTCGCCTGCCGCACCCCGTGTCGAGCCGCGTCAGACGCCAGTGTGGCACCCCTGTAGCCACATCGATGCTTTCCTCAATAAACTAATTTCACAACAAACTCTGTTAGTGTTTATGCAGACAGCCATTAAAAATACATCATGATTTTTGCGTTCTTCCTAGCTCAAAAAGTCCCCCTTCCAACACAATAAAAACTTGCCAAAAATAGAAAGATTATGGAGTGACACATATCAATCTAAGTTAAAGAGATGTATTGTAAATTTAGGCTACGTTGGTTGCCGTAAAATATTTTCCGAAAAATATTTATTTTCCAAAAATGTTATTTTCAGGAAAGGAAAATATTTTCAAGTGTTTGGTTGCATATGAAAATTGTGTGTAGAAAATATTTTCATGTGTTTGGTTCTATTCTGAAAATGCTATTTTCCTACAAAATTTTTCACATTTTCTTAGCTATTTTCTCAGCATCCAAACAAATTTTATTACAGAAAATTTCAAAATCACAGCCAAATCCCAACACCACACACCACCGAAACTCCAATTCAACCCACGGCAGCAAACTCCGGCAATCAAAAGCCACAACCCACACCACCACAACAACAAAAATCAAAATCGCCTAGAAAATCAAAATCACAGAGAGAGAGAGAGAGAGAGAGAGAGAGAGATCGGTTCGTGGGTTTCCGGTGAAGTTGAAGGCTCTAGGTCGCCGGCTCTGGTTCAAAGATGGTGGGTCGTGGGTCGAAAGCTCTGGGCTTTGAGTTCGTGGGTTGTTGGCTCTAGTTCAAAGATCAGTGGGTCATGGGTCGAAGGCGCTGGGTTCGTGGGTCGACAGCTCGTGGTGATGGGTCGAAGGTTTGTGGCGATCAGTGGGTCAACGGCTTGTGGGTCACCGGTGATGGGCTCTCTCTCTCTCTCTCTCTCTCTCTCTCTCTCTCTCTCTCTATTTTCCAGAAAATGGGATTTGAAGGTAAAATAAAAACAGAAATCAATTTACACCCGGTCATATGGTCAATTGAAATGCATTTCCGAAAAATTTATTTTCCATGCGCAACCAAACACCCAAATTTACGGAAAACCATTTCCTGAAACTATTTTCACCCAAAATAAATGGACCTTAGTGAAAATCAAGAAAAAAAAAATAATACCTATCCATTAACTTGAATTACATAATTTACAGTTGCGTTTATGTTTCTCTCGTTTTAATTATCATCTATAATAAACATCTAACTTGACTATCACCTTACACTTGTACCTATCACAATTTGCAATTTTTTTAATGCCTCGTGTAAGGTGTTAGAACAATGAGATATTGTTGTGAATTTTTGTTGACCTAACATCTCATGTCTATCTATTGTGGTCATAATGGCCTATAATGAAGAGTGTAGTGCCCCTATTATGGTTGGGATTCTCGGCAGCTAATTGCAGATTTCTATAATAAGATTCTTTTTAAATATGGTGCTGAGGCCTCAGTGCTGGCCTTGGTGCTCATGCATAAGCCAGAGGCGCTCTTCAAGCTCAGGCTGTGAGATGGTTTTTGCACTTCTTTTCAACCTGTAGTATGATATATTATTCTGAGTACGTATTATAAGCAATAATTCTGGAAGGACAAAATTTAGTTACAAAATTAGTTATAGCCTTATTCTACAACTTTACTCAGTATTTTTTTATTGGATATGAATTTTAACAATTTCACCACTGAATTACATCTTCTTTTTATATACTTCATACTTGTAAAATTTCTAGAAAATTAAAGATCAATAATTATGTCATCAGTAAATTGTTTAAATTGCAACTTTTTGTAGTTTAAAATTTTGCACAAAATATAAGCTTATAGATCATATAATAAATAATATCCAATTGACACAAAATTTGACATATGTATTAATTAATATTTATTTTATTAAGTAAAATTGTAATCTAAAACTATAACCAGTTTTGTAGCTTAACTTTATTTATCTTGGAATTGGAGAATGATAGTATTGGTCTTTGTTTTTTTTTTATAAACTAAAAAAATGTTCTCACACATGTAGTCCTCAACCTTACCCAGTTTAACTCGAATTCAATATGGCATAAGGCATCTTTGAGTACGTTAGGGCTATCAATCCACGTCACAGCACAACGTATGGCTCGAACCCGCACACCTACAAGCATCATGTGATGCAAGTCCAAGACTCTTACCCACCCGCAACACATCACATCCCAGAGGGTGATAGCATATATTGGTCTTAGTTGGAGCCTCCGACTTGGAGGCGGCTCTGATTATTTCTATTGGCCAATTGAACGAGTACAAAATCATTTGAGAAAGACGAGTGGTGCAAATTGAATAAGATCAAAGATTGATGTTGATCTTTGGGATGGACGATAGGGTATAATTCCAAAGGCAACCATGCTTTGCTGCACATATGTCAGAATATGAGCCATTAGTCTAACACATTCTCTACCAAAATAAATAAATAAATAGTGCCAACTTGAGAAAATTGTCACCCACTTAGTGCTTTTGGTGAATAGACGCCTTAGCTGGCATCGTGCAATCAACATTCAACAGGTATATTCCACAAACCATAGTTGGTCGGTCATTGTACGGAGTCCACCATGCGAGTCTGTTAAATTAGTAATATTACACAAAGTGAAGTAGGAATAAGTAATAACAATTAGTTAGTATAGTACGGGGAATTAATCATCATCCTTACTGAATTTCTTAAATTATCCTCTTCTTTTTGAGATTTATATTTTATTCACCCCCTAATGTTTATCCTTTCAAAAGCTTGTGGAAATCTGATAATATAATTTATTTATATATAGAAGATTATAGTTAGCTGAAAGTGATTTTTTTTTTTTTGAAATTACTTAGATAATGTTGGGTAACATTTTCTTCTTGAAGAATTCAATTAGTTACTGTGGGTTTCAGTTAACTCAACTGATAAAGTCTCTGATAGTTGAATAAGAGATCTGAGATTCAATTCCCGCCTACACCAAAACCCTATTGGTATCTTGGTCTGAGGAAAAAATGTCATCATAAAGAGCGGACACTATAAGTTGAAACTCTTTCTCTCTTAAAAAAAAAAGTTAGTTATCCAAAAGGTTTCACAACTATTTAGATAGTATGTTAATAATTTGTATATAATAAAAATAGTGTTAGCTTAGACATATGTGCAAGTAACAAATCACCAATCATAAGTGTGTATATATCCTTAACATTACTTGAGTTTTGATATTTTGAAAAATGCTTAAAATAGTACTGATTTTACTACAAAATTATTGATAATGATTATGATTAGTGTCATATCAACTACATAAGTACATATTAAATAAAATTTTAATTATTGTTATCTTGCATTTAAAATTTATAAGATTAATATAGTACAAAATTTACAAAAACCCTGATCTTACTATTCATATGGCTAATCATTAAGGAAGGAAACTTTATTTAGCTACACCACCTCTTTTTAAAAAAAAAAAAAAACTTTAATAACAAGTGCACATACATGATGAATAATAATTGCACACATGATAATCGAGTAACTGCTTTATCAGGGCTTTTTTTAATATTAAAAGTTTGCTATATCGACTCTAAGTTGTCTTGTGCCGGCTACACAACATCAAATCAGCTTTATTAGTAATTATTTACTTTTATATAAAACTAGTACGTAGCCCCGTACTACCGCACGGGAATGAATATTTTATTAATCATGAGTTTATTCATATTTAAAAGGCTAAGTTAAGTCTAAATTCATATTATTAACCAGAAAATTTCATTAACAAAACTTAGCAGCATATATTTTTATATAGAAAGATGAACTTTGGTGACAATGTTTATCCAAAAGATCCATTCACGCTTTTAAATCTTCAATCTCTATTGGTGATTGAAATTTTCGTAATTTAAAAAATATATTAAAAAAAAAAAAAAAAAAAAACCCCTCAGAGTTGTACTCATTTTGTAGTTCTACGATATGTCATTTTGCAACATGATGGACATTTGTGTAAAGAAAAAACCTCTGAAGTTCCATGGCTGATAAAAGAAATTCTCTCCAATCTTTTTTTTATATAGAGAGATGGATTTGTGTGTATTTTTATATATCCTTCATAGTTGTATTATCACGAAGCAGGTCCAATGGATTTAGATTGGTACTATCGATTTCCAAAGCATGAGTGTTTAATGTGTTATTAATTTCATCTCATTAGCTTCTACACATGACAACAAAATTAAAAATAATCAGATTGTACATGTGTATAGTAAAATTGGACTCCAATTTCAGATTCTAATTGAACAATTGAAATGATAATATATGATAGTAACAACAATAGGAAAATTCAAATAAAATTTCAAATTAAATTGTAACAATCTAAATAAAAAATTCCAGTAGAAAGACAAGGTGGAGTGATCCACTCCAAAAAGGTTACCAAACTTGTGTAAATATAGAATAATAAATCTCTCTCTGGAAAATTACATTGTTCATAACCTTTATCTTCACTGAAAATGTGCCATCCAGACATCTACAGCCGGGTCTCTCCCAATTTGCTTGAGATTCCATAAATCACTAAGTTCCTTTGCAGCCTGCAAAAAGTATCATCCATCGGTCCACAGCAGTGCTTTCTTCATTGTTATAGGTGCCAAACCTGAACAAAAAATCAAATATAAGGATAGTGAATTTTAGGTATAATGTGCATCTAATCACATATTAGCAATTTATAACAAATGTAAAGATGCAAACTTTGTAAGTGAATAGTAAACAAAACTCAGTGTCAGAACCAAGAAGAAAGCACTTTAATCCTAAACTCAGTGCAAATGTAAAGATGCAAACTTTGTAAGCAATTTATAACAAAGATGCAAACTTTGGCTTTGCTATTTTTTTAGAAATTATGCAATGTACCCAAACCAAGTTCTTATCACCGATATTAATCTCTTTGGTTTTCACGTTTGATTGCAAAATCAAGAAAAAACTTAATTAGCACAATAACTCACTTGACCCGACGTATAGAAGTGGTTTTAATGAGAATGAGCCCACATATATTTAGCGACATGATGCAAAATTCAACTTCAATTTACCCAAACAAAGTTCTTATCACCGATATTAATTTCTTTGATTTTCACGTTTGACTGCAAAATTAAGAAAAAACTTAATTAGCACAGTAACTCACTTGACCTAATACATAGAAGTGGTTTTAATGAGAATGAGCCCACATACATTTAGCCACATGATACAAAATTCAACTTCAATTTTAGATTCTAGACACATGGCACAAAATTAGAATTCTAATTTGGTGTGTACACGTGGCACACAATTAGAGTTCTAATTTGGAATTCAATTTCACACTCTCTCTGCTTCACCTATTATTATATATATAGATTATTCTTTTAAATATGTTTTAAACTAAACTGTGATGCATGTTTCTTTTTACCAAAGTTAATTAGCCATAATTATGAATCATTGCAATGCCACCAATTACAACATAAGTATATATATAAATTAAGCAATCGTGAAAGTGCTAGCTTTAAAATACTATAAGTTATAACATCATAAGATTAAGTTATACCATCATAAGATAAGATTGTTGTTTATGCTTGAAGCAACGAATATTTTTCAACAATAATATGCTACACAACCAATGTAGGTTTTTCTCTCATATAATAATATCCTTCAGTGGATTAACTTTAACAAGGAAAGCAAGCAGTGGCGGCTCTAGGAAGTTTTTCTAGAGGGTCATTAAGAAACTTAAATTAAACAAAAATTTAATTTTTTTTTAAATTTGAATATATCTAGTTATCGAAGAAAAAAAAACACAAATACATGAAATTTTACAATTTCCTTATATGAGTTTTTATATTTTGAAATTATTTCATAATAGTTTATTATCAGTTTTCATTATCTATTGTCAATATAAGTATGACCATTTATTTTGTTAAGTTTGTATAATATTTGACCCTCAAAAAGTTTGTATAATATTTTTGCTTTTATGCAATTGTGGTTATATATTTGTCATTTTTTTATAAAAATATTTAAACTAAATGAAAAAAACTCAACTCCACTTGCACTGTATAATTATTAACTCACACAACCACACTCATCCATCCATAAATAATAATATAAGTTGTTGTTTGATTATGAGATAGGCTAATATGTGATTAGAGTGTGCAAGATTTAAAACAAAGTGTGCAAAAATATTTTTAAAAGTATTAAATTAGTAAAGCAATATTATATATATATATATATATATTTTTTTTTTTTTTTTTCAAGTCAGTGAACCCCTGAAATTAATGTGCAGCCGCCCCTGAAAGCAAGAGAGCTATTGAAATTGGGACACCATGATTATTTAATAGATACAGTATTAATAAAATAAATTTTTCATTATTCTAATAAGCAACTTGCGTAGATCACGGATGACGGATTAGATTTTTTAAGGTAATTACTATCTCAACTGTTGTGTGTTGTGATTTTTAAGGTGTTTGTTTATAATGACCTTTACGTTTCTTTATAGTTTATAACCTTTACAAAAGTTATAGAGAGAGAGAGATACAGACCAAGTCTACCATATGGATGAACAGATACGGTGGAGCCCAAAAAAATCTACCCAAAGGGATATTGTGGAGTGTATACAGTAAAAGCCCAAAAAGATAAAGAGAAAATTTAAAATTAATAAAGCTAAACAACGAAAAGAAAAGAAAAGAAAAGATACTGAACTACAGAAATTCTTCTAGTTACGGTTTGAACTTGAAGTTTCTTTTGATGTTTGATTAATTTTACTTTGCCTGGGGATAGAGAACAGCTCCATTGAAGAAGATTTATGCCACTTTTTAGGTATATATACCTGCTAGTGCTTTCTTGGAAATTCACTTTATTGGAGGATAAAATAGGTTCTAGATGTATACATACTTCTAACCATATTTGTAAGGGGATCATATCATAATCTTAGAAGAAGCTTTATTTTCCTAATTAATTTCTACAATTATTTTTCATTATTCATCACAATTCACAACAATAAAATCATTCTTTTAATTAATATTAATATATATATATATATATATATATATATAATCCCTCTTTTGAAAATATCAGTGTAAGTGATAAAGGCGGCTGGACTAATAACAACTAATCTACAAGATAAGATGTTTAGACTTTCTAGCACAAGGATTAAATTAAGTTAGATGATGTCGAAAAAAGTAATGCTACTATTATTAACTTAACTACATAAATAAAAGAATACAAACAAAATATTCAAAACTAATGTGATACCGACTTGGTGAACACCTCTCAGCCTCTCAGCCATGCAAACTCCTATAAATGTTTCTCCACACACATCATTTTTGGTTCTTTTTAAAATTTGGTGATAGAGAGAATTTCAAGTAATAAGACTGGTCCTAAATTCTTTCAATTTGATTGATATTAACTAATATCTCATAATTACATACGTGGAATGTACTGACAATGACAGTTACATACATATCTGATGATCATATATGTATGGCCAATATACAAGAGTCTACTACTTTAAAACCATTTTCAACTTTTGACAATGACAATGACTATTTTCACTGTAGATGCTACCTTCCTCCCAGTCTTTCCTTCTGAATAAATTGAGTTCCACATACATGATGCCTTTTCGGCCCTGTTTGGTTTGCCATTTTAAACAACATTTTTTAGTTTTTAAATAGCATTTCACGCATTTCAACACACTTTTTCACCCACACGTATTTCAAAAAACAATAAACAACAATTTTCAAACTACTCTACCAAACACCCCCTTCATTTCTCATGTTGTAAAAAATAAAGGTTAGAATAAAACCTATAGAGAATAAATTCAATAAAAATATAACGTACAACCTCCATTTACGCCACATCATCACTCTTTACACATTAAAGAATTCTCATTTACATACAATATTAATTCCTTTTAAATTTTATATTTATAATACAAGAACAACCAAGGACAACCCAATTCAGAGACAGAGAGACAGAGAGAGAAACATGAGTGGGACTATAAAATTCAGTGATCCGACTTGATTTTGAAGAGAGGGTCTGCCGAATTTCACATGCGACTACCGCTCGGACCTTCTCTTCAAAATTAAGTGGGTAGTCGATATTTCTCCTACTCTCTCCTTTTGAATCAAATATTGATTTTAAGATGTTTTTTGTTTTATACATCTTTTTTAAAAGTAGGAGAAATTGCAATTTACTCACCCATGGTTTGGCCCGTTTTAACAATGTCCACCCAATGGTTTGAAATTTGTCACTTATCCCACCTGAGGTGGTCTCCATTAAACCCCCGTTACCCACCTCTACCGTTTCCGTTAGAAATTACATTTACTATATAAGTCAAAATTAGAACCCAAATGGAACCCTAAAAAAAAAAAGGAATGAGCTCTCTCCCTCTCTCTACCTTGGAACCCCAAACCCATTTCCTCTATATCAACTTGATCTTCAGCCATGGACTTGGAATCTAACTACAAAATTGCCCCCATTGCCGATTTCATCTACTCCCGCAACATCTACCCGCAACTTCAACAGAAGCTTTTAGAGAGATTGCAGAAATTCGGTGTCTTTATTCTCTGATTGGTTGCTGAGAAACTAAAGGAATGGAAAATAGAAAGTTAGTGTGTCAGTGAGAATTTAAGTTTGACTAGTTTGCTAGTTTTGGTCGCTTTCTTCAAAGTTTCTGGGGAGATTTTGGAATTTCTATTTCCTTATTCTTTGTTTGTTTCTTGAGAAAATGAAGAAAAAGAAATAAAAGGTTACTATGTCAGTGAAATTTAAATGTGATTAGTTTACTTGCTTTAGTTGATTTCGAACCTGGTTTGGTTTAGGAGAAGTTTTGTTGAGGTGGAGGATCTCGACGAGTGGGACCACGAAGGCTAGGGTTTTGCCAGAGCTGGTGGCGGCATCGATGGTGACGTCCTTGTAGCTACAGAGTAAGTGGACTGTGGCGGCTAGACCGGCGTGTAGAACTTGAAGCCGGCTCGGGTTAGGGCTTTGAGAATTGGTTCGAAGAGTGAGGGGTTGAGATCTGTTTCTTCATTCTCTGTTTGTTTGCTGAGATCTATTTCGTCATTCTCTCCAATTAATTTACTAGTTTCAGTGAATTTCTTTAATTTTTCATTCAGAAATTACGTTCAAATTATATTCCTAAATTTCTATCTGTGATCAAAGAGAGAGGATTAGGGCTGACTTTCAATGTTCATTAGTCAAAATCCAACTGCATTTTGTTTGAATTTCAGTTTCCAGATGAGTTATTGAAGGATTCGACGAGAGTGGTGAGAGCTCTGTGCGAACAACTTCATTTTTTTAGGGAGGTTTAGGGATCTTGATATAAAGGAAATGGGTTTGGGGTGTGAGAGAGGGAGAGAGCTCGTTCCTTTTTTTAGGTTCCATTTGAGTTCTAATTTTGGCTTATATAGTAAAGAGGATTTTCTAACGAAAATAGCAAAGGTGGGTAATGGGGGTCTAACGAAGACCACCTCAGGTGGGTTAAGTAACAAATTTCAAACCACGGGTGGGCACTATTAAAACGGGCCAAACCACAAGTGGGTAAATTGCAATTTCCCCTTAAAAGTAAGTATAAATGTTAAGAGATTTTTTTGTATATAGGCAAGAGTATATTGATGTTTGAAGAATGATGATGTGGCTAGATGTCAATAGGTAGGTGTTATACCAAGTCCTCTTTGAATTTATTCTCAAATCTATAAGGGTAAATTACAACTTACCTCTATGTGGTTTTTCTGAAATTTAAGTTGTCTACTTGCAGTTTAAAATTTGACTCTTTATCCACCTGAGGTTTGATCAAAATTTAAGTTGCCTACTTATGGTTTGAAATCACATGATGCAAGTGTTCCGCTGGATTCTTTTTTATCTTATATTTTTATGTTTTTTGTGCTTTTAGAGGAGAGAAATTCTAATTGAGCTAACTTCAAACAAGTAAAATGTCAAATTTTAAACCATATAGAGGCAACTTAAATTTCGGTCAAACCACAAGCGGGTAAGTTGTAATTTACCCAATCTATAATTACACCATTTAAGATTGGGTGAACTTTTATTTGTGTCCTTAAATTATTATTATTATTATTATTATTATTATTATTATTATTATTATTATTATTATTATTATTATTATTATTCACTACCAAAAAAAAAAGTCATTACGAAGACCACCTCAGGTGGGTTAAGTAACAAATTTCAAACCACGGGTGGGCACTATTAAAACGGGCCAAACCACAAGTGGGTAAATTGCAATTTCCCCTTAAAAGTAAGTATAAATGTTAAGAGATTTTTTTGTATATAGGCAAGAGTATATTGATGTTTGAAGAATGATGATGTGGCTAGATGTCAATAGGTAGGTGTTATACCAAGTCCTCTTTGAATTTATTCTCAAATCTATAAGGGTAAATTACAACTTACCTCTATGTGGTTTTTCTGAAATTTAAGTTGTCTATTTGCGGTTTAAAATTTGACTCTTTATCCACCTGAGGTTTGATCAAAATTTAAGTTGCCTACTTATGGTTTGAAATCACATGATGCAAGTGTTCCGCTGGATTCTTTTTTATCTTATATTTTTATGTTTTTTGTGCTTTTAGAGGAGAGAAATTCTAATTGAGCTAACTTCAAACAAGTAAAATGTCAAATTTTAAACCATATAGAGGCAACTTAAATTTCGGTCAAACCACAAGCGGGTAAATTGTAATTTACCCAATCTATAATTACACCATTTAAGATTGGGTGAACTTTTATTTGTGTCCTTAAATTATTATTATTATTATTATTATTATTATTATTCACTACCAAAAAAAAAAGTTATATAGCTGCGTTTTTTAAAACACGGCTATAGCTCCTAAAAATGTGGCTATATGATGATTCGGCCTATAACCACCTTTTTTTTTAGCCACGTTTTTAGATGTGGCCTAAAACCCATAACTATAGACTTGTTGGGTCTATAGTCGCATTTTTACAAACGCAGCTGTAGGCCAAGACTAATGGCCACGTTTTTACAAATACAGCTATAGGACATACTGTAGCCTCATTTTTCAAACGCATCTATAGGGGACAATTATAGATGCATTTATAAATGGGGCTATAGGTCACTTGTTTCCATGTGGGAGACATATTTTAGCTGCATTTTAAAAACGCAACTATAGCCTTCTTCTTTTTTCTTTTTTCTTCTTTTTTTTTTATAGGCCAAATGACAAATGCATTTACAAACACTACTATAAGTTTTATAGACGCTATTGTAGGAAACCTGTCACACACTAAATTCCAGCTTGTTATTAGTTGCATGCAACAAATAACAAGCCGGAATTTTCTCAAATATCAAGCTGGAATTTTCTCAAACCTGTCACAATGTTGATTCAATCAATCTTTAAGGAATATGGGAAATTATCAATCTTTAAGGAATATGGAGTTCAATACAGCAACAAAATGGAGGAAAGTTTAAGGTACATTTGACACAAAAAGATGCAACAAGCATCTACACATGATTTTGAGATACCTCAACTGCAAACATTGGGTATGCACATGACTGTCCCTAACCTTCCTATGGCTATCTCAGATGCTTCTAGGGGTGCCTTCCCATCTCCAAGCTCTTGTTTGCAAGTGGGGCATCGATTTTGTACCCTTGTTTTATAGGTAGAACACAGTGCATGTCCATTATGGCACTACAAAAATATAAAGGCAGCAGTCAGCACTACCAAATGCGATCTTATATAGCTTCTATACTTTCAATAGTTTTCTAAGAAATGATAGTGGCTTGGAGCAAACAAATTAAGGATGAATATATGGGAGTGAAGCATTGCATCTTTCAAGTATTGGTGCCTAAATTTGTTAATATGTTACAATTAAAGTGGGTGCATTTATATGTTCCTAAACAACTTAGCAAACTCTTTTCTTTTCTCTTTTATCATTCTAATCACCTAAGAAGACTCGAACTTCACTAGGAAACAAACTCATCAAAAGCACCACAAACTCAAAAGCAATGCAAATTCCATAGAAAGATGTAATTGCTGGAGATGAAAGCTATTCATGAGCATGTTATACTCATTACAAAAAACTGTTCATGAGCATGTTATGATATTGGAAGATGAAAACTGTCCTTGCATGTTATACTCAATACAAAATTAGTAGAACTATTTTTTTAAAAGAAGCAAAAATTGAATAAAGGGCGATGAAAACAAAGAAACCCAGAAACCGAAATTACATTTTTCAAACAAAGATTAAAACTTTAGATCAATCAATCACTACTAAGCATGCAACATACAATACATACATATAAATATATAAAAGTTACAGAGAGAAAGAGAGGCTCACCAGTTAAAGAGAGAGAGAAGGGATTGGAGCTCGGTGATGGTGATGGTGATGGACACAAAGAAATATAAGGAAGGAGCTCAATGAAGTGGATCAGAGCTTCGTAGAGGGGAAAGGAGTTGGCGGCTATAGGCAAAGCTGAAGTTAGAGAGATTAAAATTTTAAAAAAATTCACTAAAATTTTCAAAAATAGATAGGAAAAAAAACTCTCCATATGCTGAAATTCTCCTTAAAACAAATGGAGGCTGGGGAAAAGGTTTTCCCATAAAAACTTAAAATATTTTCAGCAATTAAATGAAGCCTCAATGCAGCACTTGTCTCCATATTTTTTAAAACAATATTTCCTGAAGTAAAGACTAATATCATTGCCCAAAAAGTAATATATTTTTACAAGTTAAAGATATAAAATTCTTTCTACCAAGAAATATTTTCAAAAAACTATAAATATTACGTGCTATGACCACATTTGCAAGCAAGACTAAGAAATTTGAAAAATAAAAAATTAAGCCTGGATGTACTTGGAAACCATCTGCTAAAGTAAAAAATAAAATAAATAAAAATAAATAAATAAATAAATTCTCCATTTCTCTTGCACAAAATATTTTCCCAGATCATAAATTTGCCGACTAAAATAAACAGAGATTACTGACTAACTTCTAGTACTCAAAACCTTAAAAAATAAAAATAAAAATAAAAAAGCTCTAATTGCCGTAAAAAATTAAAAAAAAATTTAAAAAAATTCTCCATTTCTCTTGCACAAAATATTTTCCCAGATCATAAATTTGCCTACTAAAACAAACAGAGATTACTAACTAACTTCCAGTACTTAAAACCTTAAAAAATACAAAAATAAAAAAATAAATTAAAAAAAAAAGCTCTAATTGCCGTAAAAAAAAAAATTTAAAAATAAAAAACTAAACTAAACTTCTTCACAAAAATTCCAACTAAAACAAAAATACTAAAATCTGTAAACCCTAGATGTAGTTGAGACAAATAGAGACTAAACTTCAATCTAATTCGAGTTCCAAAAGGAGGAGAATCATTGTTTGGATTAAAATTAAAAACAAAGTTGTAAATAGCAATATTACCTTATTTCCTTTCCAAAGTCAGTCAACCTTGCTACGCCATCTCCCCCACTTCAACAATCAAAAGCAATGCCCTAGAATCAAAGTCATACCAACTTCAAAACCAAACAGAACCTTAGAATAAAAAAATGTGAAGTTCAACAATCAGAAGCAATGCCCACACTTATGTACCTGATTTCGATCGAAGAAGATGAACAGCTTGAATCACCAACTGAGATCCTCGAACAAAATGTTTGAGAGAGTCTACACACGGCTTCGAAATGGGACCAATGAAGTCTGCGTGTAGGGATGCGTTGAAGAAGAGAAAGCCTGTAAGAAATGAAAAATTGGAGGAAGTTAGGCAGTGATCTAAAAAACTGAGTTTAAATTTTACCTGTGGGGTGTGAGGGCTTGAGATCAAAGAGATGGAGGGTGAGGGCTTGAGAGTGACAAATGGAGGGTGAGGGCTTAAGATCGGAGAGATGGAAGGTGAGGGTTAAGATCAGATAGATGGAGGGTTAAGATCATTTTGATAAACTTGAGGAAGATGCAAAGTGTGAGTTGTATCCGGGTTGCACTGATTATAGTATCTTGAAGTTTGTTATTGAGATGTTGAATGTAAAGGTAATGAAAAACTTGAGTAATAAGGGACTTGATATGATGCTAGAATTGCTGACAAAAGTTATACCGAAACGTAACTTGGTTCCAAGGTCAACTTATGAAGCAAAGAAGATATTACGTGACTTGGGCATGTCATATGAGCATATAGATGCATGCAAAAATGATTGTGCACTATTTTGGAAGGAAAATGAAAACCTTGATAAATGTCCGGTGTGTGAAGTGCCTAGGTACAAAGATACACATACCCAAGGTAAGAAGATTCCTCACAAGGTATTGCGTTACTTCCCGTTGACACCGAGACTAAGGAGATTGTACATGTCAAGCCAAAGAGCTAAGGACATGAGATGGTATATAGACAAACGTGTGGATAATGGGATAATGAGGCATCTGGCTGATAGTGAGGAGTGGAAGGAGTTTGATTTGCAACATCCTGATTTTGCTCTTGAACCTCGCAATGTAAGGTTGGGGTTAGCTACAAATGGATTTAATCCTTTTGGGAATATGAACAACAACTATAGTATGTGGCCTGTCATACTTATCCCCTATAATCTACCGCCTTGGTTGGTTATGAAGGAGCCGTATTTTATGTTGTCCTTACTTATTCCCGGTCCCCATCAACCGGGGAATGAGATTGATATTTATTTGAAACTATTGGTTGATGAGTTGAAGGAGTTGTGGGAAGAAGGTGTAGAAACTTATGATGCTTATAGTAAAGAGCATTTTCAGATACGTGCAACTTTGTTGTGGACAATGCATGACTATCCTGGATTTGGTAACGTGTCCGGATGGAGGACAAAGGGTTATCATTCTTGTTACACTTGCAATGATCAACCATATTCAGAAGCTTTGGAAAGTAAAATTGGATTCATTAACCATCGAGCTTATTTACCTATGGAACATCGTTGGAGACATAGTCGGTTGCATAATGGTTTACCAGAGAAGCGGAAGAGATCCTTAGAGTTACAAGTGGAAAAGATACAAGAGCAGCTAGATAGAATGCCAAATATAATTTTAGGAAAGCATCCAAGTAACAAGAAGAAACAACTTATTGGGGAGCCAAATTGGTCAAAGGCAAGTATTTTGTATCAAGTATTTTGTATAAGCTTCCATATTGGAAAAATAAGAAGCTTAAGCACAACATTGATGTCATGCATGTGGAGAAGAACATTAGTGAGAGTACTTATGGTACTTTGTTGGGCATTGAGGGGAAAAACAAGGACACTGACAAGGCTCGGATAGACTTGCAAAATATGAACTTCAGGCACACGTTGCATTTGAAACAACGTCCTGATGGATCATATGATAAGCCTCGAGCTTTCTTTTCATTAAGTCCCAATGAAAGGGATGGTTTTTATGACTTATTGAAATCAGTCAAGTATTCGGATGGCTATGCAGCCAACATATCAAGGTCAGTGAATGCAAAAAATGGTAGATTATCTAGTTTGAAAAGTCACGACTGTCATGTGCTACTACAACGAATTCTTCTAATTGGGTTGCGAGAGTTTGCAGATAAAGACATTAGTATTGTATTGTTTGAGTTGGGCAACTTCTTTCAAGACTTGTGTTCAAGGACCTTAAAGCGGAGTGAATTGGAGAAACTAGAAGAACGTATAGTTCTTATACTATGCAAGCTTGAGAGGTTCTTTCCTCCAGCATTCTTTGATGTTATGGTCCATCTTGCTGTTCACTTGCCTTGAGAAGCAATTCTAGGAGGCCCGGTACAATATCGGTGGATGTATCCAATTGAAAGGTAACTAGATCTTTTGATGCATTCATCAATTGCATTTTTCCCACGTGGTATAAAATCACATGCTATGTGTATTTTTTCCTCGTAAGTACCTTGAAAAATTGAAAAGATACGTTTCCAACCGAGCTCGACCAGAAGGTTCGATTGCAGAGGCTTACATTCTTAAAGAATGTATTAACAACTGGTCTTTGTATATTGATGGGATCGAAACTGTGCATAACCGAAGAGAAAGAAATGAAGATTTTGGTGAATCTAGCGAAGGATTGATAGTTTTTTCACAGACTGCCCGACCTACAGGTGGTAGGCGGAATGATGGCGACTTGTCTTGTGCATTGCTTGATACTGCTCATTGGTACTTGCTGTATAATAGTCCTGAGTTAGAGCCTTGTTTAAAGTATGTGATTTCATATGCATATATTGTTTAATCAAGTTTTGAATATTATTTGCAATGCTTAGCTGAAAATAAATCATTTTATTTTTAACAGCGAACACAAAAACACATTGCATAATCCTACTGGAGAGGCTATAACTCAAATCCAACGACAAGAGTTTCCCAAGTGGTTCAGAGAACGTGTAAGACATTTGAAATTTAATCACACTAATAAATTTAAACATTTAAATTTATTCGTCATTGCTTATTACTAATAGGATATCATTTGTTGTATGTCATTATAGATGAATAGATTGAAAGTTAACGAGTCATCAGAAGCTACTAAACAGTTATGGTCATTAGCAAATGGTCTTAAGCCATATGTGAAGGAGTACACTGTTTGTATGGTCAATGGTGTAAAGTTCCATACAAGGGACCTAGACAATCGTCGTGTAACCCAAAACAGTGGTGTATGTACCGAAGGAGACCATGAGGGAGAAATGCACGACTTCTATGATCATGTGTGCAAAATTTGGGAATTAGAGTATATGTTTCGCCATAAAGTTGTTTTGTTCGAGTGTGAATGATATAATACTAGTACCAATGGTCGAAGGAGAACGATAAGAACTGATGCACACTGCACGAGCATTGATGTTACAAGTCGATGGTATCAAAATGACCCTTTTATACTTCCTAGTCAAGCGAAACAAGTTTTCTACCTTCAAGATACGAAATTGCGTGACCCTTGGAAAATTGTGCAATGCATCCAACATAGGGGAGTGTTTGATGTCCCAGAAGTCGGGGGCGGAGAATCCAATGATAATACAGAAGATAGTGACACATTCCAACAAGAAGCGATTGTTGATATTGTCCCTATCAATGTTAAAGACAATATTATTGAGTATTATATAGGTGATGTTGAAACTGAGGTTATTCTTGAAGGTGAAACTTCAAGAGACGCTAATCAAAATGAAGAGCATGACATACCTGATGTTGATCTTGATATGGATTATGATATGTAGAGTTCATAACAATTGTCTTAAATGTTATGTGATTGTCTTAAAGTTTTATGCTTGTCTTAAAGTTTTATACTTGTCTACGTAGCAATTGTTATTGAGATGTTTTGTGCTTATCTTAAACTTGATATGGATATTGATCTGGTCATTTGTTGTGTTGAGTTAGTAGCAATTGTGTTCAAATTTAGCACTTGTTAATTGCTTGATATGGATAATGGTATGGACTATAATATGTAAAGTTAGTAGTAATTGTTATTGAGATGTTTTGTGCTTATCTTGAACTTGATATGAATATTAATGTGGTCATTTGTTGTGTTGAGTTAGTAGCAATTGTGTTCAAATTTTGTACTTGTAAATTGCTTGATATGGATAGCAGTGTGGATTATAATGTTAAGTTAGTAGCAATTGTACTTATCTTTCATGTCAATACATAATTTCAAAAAATGCCCAAAAATGCCAAATACATTCATAATATACCGAGGTATGAGATGACAAGATTGGATAGAATGAGGCAAAACCAAGAGATAATTGATGCTTTGGGATTGAAGCACATCTCAACTTCTCTAAAGGATTCTGCTTAGTCCAATTGTGCAAAAAGGAAAAGAAGTAGAGCTAGTGTTGTGGTAGATGATGATTATGTACTACCTATTGGTGACGATGAGAATGATGTTGAGTCATCTAACTCTTTAATCCATAAGGTACAATAGATGTTCCATAGGGTGCAATAGATAATAACTTTGTTGTTCTATTATTTGTAATGACTTTGTTGTTCTATTATATATATGTTTCTAGTTACAGATGGCACCAGGACGACTTACACGCTCGCAAGGTGAGACATCTATCCCGGTGGTCCAATCTATGGTCCAATCTACGGTTCAATCTACAGAAACACCTCTTGAAGCAAATCCTCTCGCCCAAAGTTCTTCAAGTGCGGAGGCTACCGACGCATTAACTAGCACGACTGGTAATTACATAAAACATACTTAATTGCAACTGCACCTTGTCTTTACTATTGAGATTATACTTAATGTAGATAGAATGTATAATTTTATAACATTGATAATTTTTAAATAGGATCTGCTAGTAGAAATACCCGTGGAACAACACGTGGTATAGCAGTACAGGCACTTATTGAAAAAAGTGGTAAACTACCAGTACGTATAGCTGCAGAGTATGATGCTCCTGTTGGGAAGAATGCGTGCAAGCTTGTCAATCAAATTGGCGTACAAGTGCGAAGTAATTTGTCCAGTTACAACGTAAAAAATTGAAAAAGTGTTGATGCTAATTTGGCCAAACCCCTCATCTCAGCGGTGGCGGTGGCACTAGTGGCGAAGGCTTTAGGGGCAGTGAACCCAGATCCAAATCTCCCTAGCTCCTTTACATGCAAACCTAGAAAGACCAAACCTATCGGCTCTTGTGAACCTAGGCAACAACGGCAGCTCCAAGCAGCCTCGACAGCCACAATGACAATAAAATCATCGGCTCTCTTTCTCTCTCTCTCACTTTTTCTTAGTGTTATTGCTGCTAGATTTGTACAATTTTAGGAATACTAAAGTTTTTATAGATTATGCAATTTTTTATTGATAATTTAATTGTTAGAAGTTGTGGATTATTATTAGGGTATATTTCATGATTTTGCTTCTTATGATGCATTGGTTTATCTGCTGGTTTAAGTTTAGGTCTTCCATAAGAGGAATTATACCTCATTAAAAAAAAAAAAAAAAAATTAAAAAGGAATTAAACTTCATTTATTCCACTTTCAATCATTGGTTCATTCATTTGTTAAGATTAATAGATAGACATATCTCTATCTTACACTATGTCCAGAAATTGGAGTTAAGTTTTACAAATGATTAATAACATACACATTATGTCTAGGCTTCACCCCCGCTATCCCTGCCCATCTCAGTAAATAAATAAATAGGTTACTTATCAAAAACCTATTAATTTGCCCGTTCTAAAAAACTATTATGTCAACTATTATGTCTTTTTATGTTGGCACTAAAAGTCTAAAACCTAGAAAACTTATAAACAGAAACCTCTAGAGCCCCAACATTTTTCTCTTTTATCTCTTAATTTTTTTACAGTTTCAAAATTTAATATTTTTTATAAATCCAAAATTTAACTAGTTGGAAGAATAAAGCTAAAAAGTTGAATTATACATGATTATTTAAATGCATTTAAGACAGTGAAACACGTGTACAACTTTACAGATTTACTCTTTTTTTAAATTTTTTTTTTTTTTAAAAAAAAAAACTTTAACCACCACTTATCCTTGGTGCGGTGGTCACTCCATCAGTATAAATGCTTGTGGAGTGTGAAGGGCAAGAGTCGGGGTTCAAGTCTCCAGGAAGGAGTTTTACACACATATACACTTAGATTAAGCTGGAGTAGAAATTCTATCTTGTATAAAAAAAAAATAATAACACTTTTCATTTATTTATTTTCTCAATTTAATTATTTTAAGAAATTAAATTACATAATTAAATTTTATGTATTTAAATTAATCTCTTAATTAATTTGATTCTTGTTAACTATTAACTAATTTTGTTTCTTCATTTTATTGATTAAAAATTTGTAATTGTAGTTAAATTACTTAATTAAGATTATGGAAAAATTTAATTATAATATCAAGTCTAGATTGAAATTTTATTTTTCAAATTATTTTTACTTTCAATCTTATATTTTAATCTTTCTCTCATTGAACCAAAATCCTAGCTCCACTACTATCTCCATCCTTGTTTGACTTACAAATAAAAAGCTTTGATGTCCTGAGACCCATTCTTCTTTGTGGCTTTAATTTATGTGGCCTTTCCACTTCATTCGTTGTATATAGCCACTTTTTTTTTAGAGGGGAAAGTATATAGCCAATTTGAGATTACTTTGAGGCAATTATTAATTTATTATCTATAATTGGAAGAGAGATTCTCATATCCCAACCCATGCTAGCTATGTGTTGCTTCAAGTTGGCTGCAACCTTATCTGATGAGATTAACTCCATGATCATAAAAAGCCACACTTTGGCAATAAAATATTACTGTTTAGCTAGCTATCTACGCTCTCATGTCAAATCGTAATCAAATTTAGCATGAGGGAAGCTGATTCTTTTGCATGGAGAATTATCAAACTCTTTGCCAATGGGGGCATATACCATATGTACATCTATGACAGTGGCTAGATCAATTCCATTAATCCTCTTTCAAGAGGGCTTTGTTCGTAATGCTCAGTTAATAACATGACATTAGTAGCTCTGTAGAATCAGTAATTGTATATTGCATCATTTGTAAAGTAGGTTTCCTGAAATACCTTTGTGAAAAATCAAATCCTAATATTAAAACAAATATGGCTTATTTTGCTTGATTTCGCACTCTTCTCCCAATGTATTATATCACAAAACAAAACAAAGTTTTTTTTTTTTTTTTTGGTGTTAAAATTTCTCTCTCAAATCTCTGCAAAATCAATATTTCATCAGTTAAATTCCATTGACATTTTGCTTACAAATTTTCCAATATTTTCCGTTCGACTTGAATGTCTGGGGAATTTGTTGTAACTGGTGTGGGGGAATTTTTGACTGCCAAAGTCATAGAAGACTATGCTACTGGTAATGCAGCTTGATGCAAGTTGGGTGATTGAAAAAGGTAGTAGATGGAGAATAAGCAAAGGTTGTAGTGTGAAACTATCAAGATTGCATCTCATATCAAGAAGAAAGAAAAGGAATACAACAGAAGAAGATTAAACTGAAGAAGCCTAAACCAAAGAAATGAACAAAACGACAGCCGTATAAATGTATTTGTATAATTAGTGTGTTAAAGCTACAAGTAGTTTATCTTATACTTAGATCAATTAAGCTCACACGTGGAGTAACTAACTATCTCACGTGCCATAACTAACTCCGGGTTTTTGGCTTTCTGGTATTCTCTGTTTTTGGTATTTAACCACAGAGCGTGTATAGAGCAATTCATTAATGTGAAATCAGTTTTTCTTCAACTTGAATTCTCTCTAGTATTTTCTGTTTCTTCCTAGAGATTCTTGTAATTCTTCATATGGTATCAGAGCTTGAGCCTTTATCAATGGCGTCAAACACTGAAACTACATCAACAAACTCTTCACATCGCGAGCTCTCTCCAATGGAGGATCCTCGCAGTCCGTTCTTTATGCATCATGGAGAATCACCTGGTGCGATCCTCGTTGCTCAACACTTGACCGAGGAGAACTATCCAACTTGGTCTAGAGCAATGATTACGGCTTTGGATGCCAAAAGTAAACTTGGCTTCGTTGATGGCTCCATCATTGCTTCCATGGCAGTCACACCACTCGAGAAACAGGCATGGTCAAAATGCAATTCGATGATCTCATCCTGGATCTTGAATTCTGTATCACCTCACATCAAAGCTAGTGTCATTTACAGAGACACAGCTTTTGCAGTGTGGAATGCACTCAAGATTCGTTTCTTACAAGCCAATGGCCCTAGAATTTCTCAACTCCAGAAACAAATCTCTACTGTGATGCAGGGAGATTCCACAGTAACAACCTTTTTCACTGAGATTCAAGCTGCTTGGGATCAATTGTTGAATCTCAGGCCTTTACCAAGCTGTTCATGTGGTAACTGCATTTGTGGAGTAAATGATAAGATTGCACATCTTTATCATCAAGATTCAATCATGCAATTTCTCAACGGATTGAATGATTGTTTTTCACAAGTCAAGACTCAAATCCTTATGATGGAACCTGTTCCATCAATAGATAAGGTTTTCTCATTGGTAATCCAAGAAGAAAGACAAAGGTTTTCATCCTTTAATGGTGCTCCTTCTGTTGAATCAGCTGTACTTGCTGTTAAGAACCAAGTTTTCAATCAAGGTTCTCCAAATAACAGAAATGGTGGTAGTTTCAAAGGGAACGTTGGTAAAGGGAGACCTATTTGCAGCCACTGTGGGAAGCTTGGTCACATTATGGATAAGTGTTATAAGCTTGTTGGATTCCCTCCAGGATACAAGCAAAAAGGAAGGATTGCCAAGGCCAATCAGGTTATGACTGATGATAATCAAGGTCAACCTGAATTTGTGCATCAGAGTAACCCTTTTCCTTTTACCTCAGAGCAGTACCAGCAGCTACTTTCTCTATTGAACACTCATACCTCCACTTCTGGTACTCCAAGTGATGCTGCAGCCACGGCTAATTCTGCCATTTCAGGTAATCTTTATGCCTCTTTTCAAGATTCTGTATGTCTGAATATGCAACATTCCATTTTTGCCACAAATCCAGCCAATAAAACAATTTTTGGTAAGGAAACTTGGGTCCTGGACACTGGTGCAACAGACCACATTTTTCATTCTGTCACACTCTTCACCAAAATCACAAGTTCTATTTCCTCTTTTGTTCAATTACCTAATGGTGAAAGAGTTGTTGTCACACACATTGGCACCATTCGAGTCACACCTAGTCTTGTTCTTGAAAATGTGTTGTGTGTTCCTACTTTCACTTTCAATTTGATCTCAGTGAGTCAATTAACAAAAAACATGGCATGTTGTGTTGTTTTCCTGTCCAACTTATGCTTTATACAGGCCCTTTCTTGTTGGAAAACGATTGGAGTGGGTAACCTTCATAACAACCTCTACTTGCTATCTACAACACATTGCAAATCTGATTCTGCAGCTTCTTCTATTCTGGATTCTGTTTTTAGTACCTTTGTAAATAATGTTTCTGAAGTCCCTATCATTACCAAGCCTTTCTTTTGGCATGTTAGACTAGGACATGCTTCAGATGCAAAGTTACAGATTTTACATGATTGTATTCCTAATGTAAAGAGTGTTCATAGCAATAAAACTTGTACTCTTTGTCCCATTGCAAAACAGAAACGTTTGCCTTTTCCATTCTTCAATCACATAACTGAATCTGCTTTTGATCTCATTCACTGTGATGTATGGGGTCCTTTTGCCAAGTCCACTCATGATGGCTTTAGATACTTCCTTACCATAGTTGATGATGCCACTAGGTCCACATGGTTGTATCTTATGAAACATAAGTATGAAACCAGACCAATGCTGATTTCTTTCTTCAATATGATATCCACACAGTTTAACATTAGAATCAAGGCTATTAGGACTGATAATGCTCCAGAGTTTATACTCAAAGATTTTTATGCAGCCCATAGAATTTTGCATCAACACTCATGTGTAGCCACTCCACAACAAAATTCAGTTGTGGAGAGGAAACATCAACACATATTGGGCATTGCAAGAGCTTTAAAATTTCAGTCAAATATGCCTCTTACCTTTTGGGGTGATTGTGTTTTAACTACTGTGTATATCATTAATAGATTACCCTCTTCCATTCTAGGCAACAAATCCCCTTTTGAGAAACTTTACAACAAAATCCCTTCCTATGATCATCTAAAGGTTTTCGGATGCCTGTGTTTTGCCTCTACTTTGTCACACAATAGGTCTAAATTTGCCCCTAGATCCCTGCCTTGTGTTTTTCTGGGTTACCCTTATGGAATTAAAGGTTACAAAGTGTTGGACCTAGCTACTAAGAAAATCTCTATATCTAGGGATGTCATTTTTCATGAGACTGTCTTCCCTTTCATTTCCTCAACCTATTCAGCCTCACCTCACTCTACACTTACATTACCTCATATTTTCCCTTCCCTTGATCCTTATACTGACCTCTTACCTACTGCTTCTTCCTCTACTCCTGTCCAAACCCCAATTCTTGATTCACCATCTGTTTTTGATCCTCATGTTGCTTCAGACTCTTCACATCCTTCTTCACCTTCTATTGATGCCATTCATGCTTCTCCCATACATAATTCTCCTATTCCTGCAGAATCTTTACCTGCCTCTATTCCAAATTTCATTCCTGATCCTCTACTTCCTTCTGATGCTACTTCTGCAGAATTTTTATCTGCTCCTGTTTCCAATACTCTTCCTCCTCCTAATTCTGTCTCCATTCCTCCACTAAGAAAATCTGCCAGAATCAGTAAAGCTCCTGCTTATTTGCAAGATTATAGGTGCAGTAATGTTGTTCTTGATCAGCTTGCTACCTCCAATCTTTCCATCAAGTCAGGCTGCCTCCCTTCCATATCAGGTACTCCATATCCCCTATCTAATTACCTCAATTCTTCTGGCTTATCTCCTTCTTATTCCCATTTTTGTTCCCTAATCACTGCACTCTCTGAGCCCAAATCTTATTCTGAGGCTGTCAAAGATCCTAAGTGGCAGGATGCCATGGCTGCTGAGATTGCAACCTTGGAATCCAATCAAACTTGGACTCTTACTGTTTTACCTCCTCATAAAAAGGCCATTGGGTGCAAATGGGTTTATAAGATCAAGTATAAAGCTGATGGAGCAGTGGAAAGGTACAAGGCAAGGCTTGTGGCCAAGGGGTTCACTCAACAGGAAGGTTTGGATTTCACAGATACATTCTCTCCTGTGGCAAAGATGACTTCAGTGAAGACTTTGCTTGCTATTGCTGCTGTGAAAGGATGGCACCTTGTTCAACTTGATGTAAACAATGCATTCCTCCATGGTGATCTTCATGAGGATGTTTACATGCATCTTCCTCAAGGTTTTCACAGCAAGGGGGAGCAATTGGTATGTAAGCTCAATAAGTCTTTGTATGGTTTAAAGCAGGCTTCAAGACAATGGTACTCTAAGTTTTCCTCTACCATTTTGAAGTGTGGTTTCAAACAATCTAAGTCAGATTACTCTCTTTTCACAAAGAAGTGTAATCAATCCTTTATAGCTCTATTGGTGTATGTTGATGACATACTTATTGCCAGCAATGATGCTAATGCAGTTGATGAACTTAAAGTGTTTTTGAATCAAGAGTTTAAACTAAAGGATCTTGGGAACCTGAGATTTTTTCTTGGTCTTGAAGTGGCCAGATCAGAGTTAGGCATTTCCTTATGTCAAAGGAAATATTGTTTGGAGATACTTAAAGATGCTGGGATGACAGGTTGCAAACCTAGCAGAGTTCCCATGGAGCAGAATTTGAAACTGAGCAAGTTTTGTGGAGAGTTGCTACCTGATTTCAAACTCAGACCTGCAATTAAAGGCTTATACAGATGCAGATTGGGCATCTTGTATTGACACCAGAAGGTCCACTACTGGTTTTTGCATTTTCCTGGGAAATTCTCTAATTTCATGGAAGACCAAGAAGCAATCTATAGTCTCTAGATCATCTGCTGAGGCAGAATATAGAGCCATGGCAGTGACTTCATGTGAAATAACTTGGCTTCTAGCTTTGTTAAAGGATTTGGAAGTTCTACATCTCAGACCTGCCATGCTTTTCTGTGATAACCAGGCAGCCATATACATTGGTGAGAACCCTGTGTTTCACGAGAGGACCAAACATATTGAAATAGACTGTCATTTGGTCCGAGACAAAGTCCAAGATAAAGTGCTCAGATTGTTCTTCACTCCCACTCATTCTCAATTGGCTGATTTACTCACAAAGGCTCTTAGTGGTCAACAGTTGAGAGCATTACTTTCCAAGATGAACATTGTGAATATTCACAATCCAGGTTTTCATCTTGAGGGGGAGTATCAAGATTGCATCTCATATCAGGAAGAAAGAAAAGGAATACAACAGAAGAAGATTAAACTGAAGAAGCCTAAACCAAAGAAATGAACAAAACGACAGCCGTATAAATGTATTTGTATAATTAGTGTGTTAAAGCTACAAGTAGTTTATCTTATACTTAGATCAATTAAGCTCACACGTGGAGTAACTAACTATCTCACGTGCCATAACTAACTCCGAGTTTTTGGCTTTCTGGTATTCTCTGTTTTTGGTATTTAACCACAGAGCGTGTATAGAGCAATTCATTAATGTGAAATCAGTTTTTCTTCAACTTGAATTCTCTCTAGTATTTTCTGTTTCTTCCTAGAGATTCTTGTAATTCTTCATAGAAACATATGAGGCAATGCAAGAATGCTGAAGCCTTCATCTTTGAGGTAATATCTCCAATTATTAACCTTCCAAAAGATGCAAAAGAAAGTGCTCTGACAGATGTGAAAAAGAAATCCTTCAATGAGGAGGAGTTGCTAATCAAAGGATAAAGCTTACATATTACAACGGTAACATACCAATATATTATAGACTTGTGATTATAGGATTTATCCAAGGGCCATTTTTTGTTCCATGAAATTACTAGTGGGCTTCAAACTCCCTTACAAGAAGAATAGAAGATCTTATAGGGGTTGGTTTGGCCCATTATATCTAGCCTAGCTAGTGCTCTAGTGCACTGATGGGTTAAGCAACCAATGGGACCAAAATAATTTTCACTCCTAGGCTTTTACCTTTATGGGCGTTTGGTTCATTGTGATGTACTCTTAATGTAATATATATTACAATGATGTGACATTAAAATTTTTGATTTATTTTATTTTTTCTAACTTTACCATAATTTAAAATTACAAAATATATCACATCATTTTAATCTCATTATATTCCTAAATAATATAATGTTGTATTCTTGTATTGAGACTACATTAATATAAAATTATAATAACATAATATTACTGCGTAATGTAATATCACGGCAAACCAAATACCACCTTAACATTTTTATGTATGTCACTTACCACTACAACACCTAGGCTCACCTTCCAAAAATTATGATAAAATAAAACTTTCATGCGCAAAAAATTATTAGTGTTTTCAAGGTAAGTCCTCAAAAGGAATGCATGAGATAAAACTTATGCATGACCTTATTTGAAAAGAAATCAACTTTACGTGTCTTCTACGTATGCTCAAGAAAGAAAAAATTTCAAATTTGTGAGAATTTCCATATTTTAATCATAATTATGAGTCCTAACTAATATTAGTAGGTGATCTTAGCAATATCTCTGTGGTACATTAGGAAGGCCTTATCTAGAAAAAATTTAGGATTTCTTACCTTCTATGTATGCTCAACAAAGAACACATTTGTTAGCATTGGCAAAAATACAAATGTTTATTAGTTGTTGCGTAGTTATATTTCTTAATTTTAAAATTTCTTAATTTGAAAAAAAATATACCATGTAGAAAGCATTTATAACTTTATGGCTATATAAACCCAATGTCTCCAAATCAGTTTTCAATAGAAGAAAAGCAATTTGTGAGTTCAAAAGAAATAGTGATGGAGTACCCCTCTTTTTTGAAAATGTTCATCTTTTTTATGAGCTATCCAATTTTAAGAGAGATTTTTGGATGCAAATATTTTTGTGTGAATGACGCTAATGGCCCAAAAAAAAGGTCATTGTTCATGATAGAATATCATGAGTGTCTCCTGTAATATTGTTTTCATAACATCAACGGGTAAGTTATTATTTTTTAAAATTTATATCCTACCTTTGTTCTTGTGTGAATATTACTGATTTTTTATTTATTTATAAGTTATGCATATTTGTTTCTTACTCGATCCATATTTTCCGAATTATATCTGATTATAATTGGTTGTTTCTTGAAGGCTGGGAGAGCACATATGTATTGCATGTTCAGATGGTTTGGAGAAAGAAACCAGTCCAAGAATCGTTTCCTAAATAAAGTATATATCATTGTATCCCCTCCCCAGCGGAGTGAAAGAAATTATTAAAATAAAGATGTTGTCTTAACTTTCAAAAATCATCGAAGCTTCTTGTCCAATAGAACTTGTCCTTTTTTATTTTAGTTATTTTTTGTTGTTGATGCTTTTGCTTTTTTACCTTTATTTATAGGAATGCTTGTTGGCCGACAAATTATCGTTTAAGCATCCTAGCAAGTTACAAGCATCTCACAATTGAATGACACGAATAAAATGAATAGTTAACGTTTTTGCTTGCTAAGTGGCTTATTTCTTGGTTCCAAATTCCAGTGGGGCATAAGACTATGTGCATGACGACAGTGGCTAGATCAAGATGGAGGTCCAGACTCAAGAGTCTATGTGGCTTATTTTGCTTAATTTCTCACTCTTCTCCTAATGTGCTATATCACAAAACAAAACAAAGTATTTTTCATGTTATATTGTCTCTCTAATCTCTGCAAAATCAATATTTAATACATTCAATTCCACTTCCTGTATTTCATGTTTGACATGAAAGGTTATTTCGTCAAAGAAGTAGCATAAGCTATTCTAACCCATGCTATGTGTTGCTTCAAGTTGTTGGCAAACCTAAATGAGGAGATTAATTTCATTGTTATTCTTTCATCAACTGCAATGGCCTCGTGTTGCCTACCTATATATAGATAGGATACTTCCTGCGCATGTTTCCATGATGCTGCGGCTATTGTGGCCTTGTATGGTGGCTTGGTGTTGAGAATGAATTTGTGATGGGGTTGAATCCAATCTGAATGTGGCCGTTTCTCTGATAGGTTTTCAAGGCGAAGAACAACAGTGAACTTGGTTGCAGAGGTTGTGAGAGGTTTTGTGGGGCTGTGATTCACGGCCATGGCCAAAATCTAAATTTTGGCCTAGAACTCAGTAGAAAGTCATTGATGGCTACATATTAATATTAATCTCTTTGATACAATGAACCCAATGTAGAGTTTATATATTAGAAAATCTTAACCATAATTTATCCTAAGATTAATTTGTTTATTCTACAATTGATTTGGGCTACTTGGATCACAATATATTACACTATTTTGTTAATTTGCTTGTTTTACAAGTAAATAAACATACAATTGAATTGAGCTACTTTGACCATAATATGTTACATTGTTCATGCCCATCTCAGTAGATAAATATATATTTTTTATTTTTTTTATTATAAAAATTATAAAATATAAATTATGAGTAAATGCAACTAATTTGATTGAAAAATGGAGTAGATGGAGAATAGGCAACTGGTGTAATGTGAAAAATATATAGTGACAAATGAATGCTAAAACCTTCATCTTTCAAAGTAATATCTCAATTTAAGAACCTTCCATAATGTGCAAAAGTACTCTGATAGATGTGGAAAGACATGCTAGAATGATTTTTCAATCAAATTAATATAATATGAAACTCCTAGTGGGCTTCAAACCTTCTTAGAAGAAAAATAGAAGATCGGGTGACGGTATTTTTGGCCCATTTGTATTTTGCCTAGCTAGTGCATTGATGGGCCAAGCAATCCATTGATCCAAAATAGTTTTCAGACTTGGGCTTTCACCTCCAGCATTTTTGCCATATGTCACTTACCATGTCAACACCAAGGCTTACCTTCCAAAAATAAAACTTTTCCATACAAAAAACTATCAATGTATCCAAGTAAACACGCCGGCTCAGCCTTAGGCCCCCATAATAAAATAAAATAAAAAATAAAAAAAAAGTTCCTCAATTATTCAAAAATCTTAAAAATTGTAGGATGACAATTCATTTTAAAAATATATATATAAGTGCTCTCTTACCTCCAAAAAAAGCCTCCAAAATATTGGACAAATAGAAATTTAACCCAATTGATGAAACTCCCAAATTATTTTAAGTGTGTTGATTAAATAAATTAGCTATTATCAATGGATAAAGAGATATTATTAAAACTTAGATAACTAAATACTAAGTAATTTTGCATCTCAAAAAAGAATCTTTTTAAAACTAAAAAAATATTATAATATAGAAAGTTATATAATAATAATAAATAAATAAATTTCACATAAAATTATCTCCTTAGGTCCCAAATTATATTTAGCTAGCCGTAGGGAATGCATCCATGAAATAAACCCCGTGCAGGGCCTTAGCAAGTAATCTTAACAATGATCTCTCTAGAATATCAAGATGGCCTTATCTAGAAAGAAATCAAGATTACTTGTTTTCTATGTATGCTCAAAAATGAATACATTTGTGAGCATTTACAAAATGAAATAGTAATAATAATGTGTCATAGCTAATTTTCGCAGGTGATCTTACCAATATCTTTGTAAAATATCAAGAATTAATGCAAATACAGATGTCTATTAATTATTGCATACAAAAGATGGGAAGAGTGATTTATGTAGAATTAAGCATATCAGGCATTAATGATGATGAATGATATATTTCATAATATTTAAAGATAACACTGTGTAGAAAGCATTTATATCTCAAGCCTATATAAATTCAAGGGCTCCCAGGAAATTTTTAATATTAGAAAAGCAATTTTGTGAGGTAGAAAGAACTAGTGATTGATTACCTCTCTATTTTGAAAATGTTCATTTTTGTGATGAACTATCCAATTATCAAAGAGATTTTTAGATGTAAGTATTTTTGTATCCACAGTGCTAATGGTCCTAAGAAAAGATCGTTGTTCATGATAGAATATCAAGAGTGCATTAGTGAGAATTTCCCAAATTTATTTTATAATTATGAGTCCTAGCTAATTTTAGCAAGTGATCTTAACAATATCTCTATAGATCATTAGGAAATTCTTATCTACAAAGAAATCAAGATTACTTGTTTTCTACGTATGCTTGAGTATAAGTTGAGCTGTGAGCATTGTGTAAAATGTAATAGTAATAATTATGTATCCTAACTAATTTTAGCAAGTGATCTTAGCAATATCTTTGTAAAATATCAAGAATTAATGCAAGTACAAATGTTTATTAGTTGTTGCATAGTTGGTTGGGCTTCCTTACCAAATAAAAAAGGATTACAAAATATGGGAAGAATAGGTGGAATTGAGCATATCCAATTATCAGAGAGATTTTTGGACGCAAGTGTTTTTGTGTTAACGTTGTTAATGGCCCAAAGTAAAGATCGTTGTTCATACTAGAATATCATGAGTGTCTCCTATAATATGGTTTTCGTAGCATCAATGGGTAAGTGACCATTATGTTTTAAAATTTATACTCCTACCTCTGTTCTTGTATGAATATTTCTGATTGATTTATATATTTCTATTTATACATATTTGTTTCATTCTCGATCCGTATTTGCCGGATAATATCTAATTGTAATCGGTTATTCTTTGAAGGTCGGAGGAGTCCATATGCATTGCATGTTCATACAATTTGGACGAGGAGACCTGTGGAAGAAACGTTTCATCGGTAAATTAATAATTTACCAATGAAAAAAAANACCCTCCAAGCTTAATCTACCCGATGCACCTAAGCCCTCCAAGCTTCTTACTCCAACAGGGTTACGTCTAACTTTTTCTTCTCTAACTTACTGGATCTCGCAATAAGCTCCATATTGCATCTGCCATCCTTGGCATCTTCCAATGCTTCCCAAGCTCTAAAAACTCTCTTAACACTCTAAATGAGTGTGAGTTGTGTTTGGGTACAGATCTCCTCTCAATGGGTATAACAATGAGACAGGGAAGGAGAGGAGACTACAAAGATTTCTCTTTTAGAATGAGTAACTCTCTCTCTTTAATAAGGTAGGTGTGTTGTAGAAACCTCTCTTAGGATTTTTCTTTCAATGGGCTTCTTTTCAATTTCTGTGGGTAATGAGAGTATATATAGTATGAATGATGGAAATACAAAAAGTCACAATTTTTAGTAAAATAGGGAAACTTCACGGGTCACTCACGACTGGCGCAAGTCGCAAATCCAAGTTGCGAGTTAACCTCCTGGACAGGCTATACTAAGCTGAACACCTGGCCTGACTGTTCACCTTCCTACATGTACTTCTCATGTGACATTTAGTTGTCTTGATCAAATCTTCACCACTTAGTACTAAACCTATTACAAATAAATCCCACAAAAATACAAGAAAATAAATTTATGCAATTACAACACTTTTTGTCATGAAATAAGCCAACATTAATGTTATGATAAAAATCATAACTTAACAAAAGTAATAGAAAAAGAATATATATATATATATATTCATATGAGAATGAGGGCGATCTTAGTTTAATTTAGTTCTAATCAACTTAGAAAAGGCATTTGTAGTGTATCATCTACAAAGCGTTCAAATCACAGATTTTCCCATCTTTTTATTACCAAAAGCCTGTTAAATAGGAACCAACACATAAATGGACAACCCCATTGACCATACTTGAACTATATAATCCTATCGCACAATGTTTCGCACGTATCTTTACCAGCATGATCCAGATTTCTTCAAAAGTTACTAACAAACTAAACATAAAGTAACTCACGATCAAGCTAGTTATTGCAACTATCCAAGATATAAACGATCTTACAAACAGTATAGCTGGATGAATTTTGATGTTTCAAAGATTCATTGATTAACATTGTCACATATTTTCTTTCATAAAATGCATTTATGCGCAATGAGCACCATGCCTCGCGGGCACATTTAAAATTATGTCCCCTCAAGTTGTCGAGAATAAGAAATTTCCAGTCTCTAGATCACACTTCAAATCATTCAATTTGCATCAAATTATAACCATTTCAAAAACATGGATTTCGAGCACTCATAGTTGAAACAACCTACTTAGAAGACAACCATTGCACCAAAAAAATTGATTGCAAAACAAAGTATGTAGTATTAACACTTAATTCATACATGCACTATCCAATCCACAGATATACACGAGAGTAAGAAATTATCCTACTAAAACTCAAAAGTAATAGGCACAAGCACAACAGATTACGTTTCTGTTTAAAAATAACGTGTTTAGTGTTTTGCTGATTTTTACTGTGCGTTTGCGTTTGAATTTTGATTATAAGTTAACGTATTGCTTATTTATCAAATTGCACCCGTCCAGAAATATCTTTTACTGCACTACCACAAGCTTCTGCGCCTTGGCCACCGCGGCCTTTTCATCATCATCATCAATCATGAAATTCAGATTGTTTGCCTTGGGCTGGAACTTCAACCCTGAAAACGCATAGAAAGCGAGCGTGCCTAACTTTCCAGCAACTACGATCGTCCAGAAGTACTGATACGAAACAGCTGACTCCCATGAATACACCAAAACACGCGTAAAGTATAGGTAACAAATCACCACCACATGTAGTACTGCCCGAGGAGACTCAATTTCATGGCTGGCTTCTGCTTCTGCCACTGCAAATCAAAACTGACCATTTCGTTCCAATCAGAACGATCAGCGCGAAGAGCATGGTTCCTTGCAAGAAACTTAGTGTGTAGAACAACACGTCCCAGCCATAAGCGGTACTGATCCGCATCGTTTTTTTCTTCAGGTTTGAGAAAGTGTAAACCGGATTGTCCAGATTGGAGAGGAGAGCGCTCATGACTTCACCGTCTTTGAGTTGCTGGAGCACGTGCGTAGATGAGTGTCGGGTACAGAGAAAGAACCCGACTTTAGCGAGGTCAAGATGATGACTATTCGGGTCGGATAAGAACAGAGGATATGCACTGCATGACAATTAGAACATCCTTGATATAAAGTTATAAACTATAAGAACATTCTCATTACGTAAAATCCATATAATACAAAATAGATAGCACTGTGCATGAAGTTATATACAATACTACAATGTAACAATGTTCTCTTCTCTACACGAAATTATATATAAAAGAAATGCTGAAGTTATAAACTATTTTACAATATTTTTACAACTTTCATTACATAAAACTTTTAAAATACAAAATTGATTACAAAGTGCATGGAGTTATTATTTATATACAATACTACAATGTCTTCTAATCTCTACTTTGCATGAAGTTATATACAATACTAATACTAAAATTACAAATTATTTTACAATATCTTTATATTGTATATTAATTTTAAACTATTTTATAATATCTTTACACTTATGTATTAGTTTTATACCTGACTAATTAACAAATAGAAGCTTTGATACCCCGAAATACCATCCCTCTTTGTTGCTTTGATTCATGTAACCTTTCCCATTTCATCTTGTGCATCTTTCTCTTACCTTTCTTCTGGCTCCTCCAATTTTCATTGTTCTTTATATTAAACTCATCATTTAAGGTTGCCAACAACTTAAAGCAACACCTAGCATGGGTTGGAATTAGCTTGTGCTACTTCTTTCATGAGGATTTCTTCTAGCTATTGATAATAACTTCTTTCTTTTTTCACCCATTTAATTTTTTTTCCATATCCTTATTTCCTTGATCTACATATTGGATGTCAAATTCATACTAAACCAAATGCACGAGGGTTAAAAATTTCCACTAAATTAAAGTGGCATAAGGTCGGTTCATTCCCAGACATCCAAACTGATGATCCTGGAGACAGGGCTGGGCTGGGTATGAGTCGATCGATAAACCTCTAATATTCCATTCGGTCCATTGTGGTCCATTTGGTCTAGTACAATTCATTTGGCCTATTTGTTCTATTTTGGTCCAATTCATTCTATTCAGTCCATTTGGTCCAGTTCAGTTCATTCGGTCTATTTGTTCTATTTAGTCCATTCAGCCATTGTGGTCCATTTCAATCAAGTTCAATCCATTTGGTCAGTTGGATTTTTTTTCTCTTTTTTTTTTTTTAGTTTTTTTTTTTGGTTTTTTTTTTTTTTTGGAAATTTGGATGGGAGGGAGGAGAGGATTTCTACTTATGTTAATAATTGTAATAATAAAAATTTGTCAATTTTGTCCTTATGATGTCAATTTAATATTTCTTAAATTGAACAAAATTTTGTAATTGAAATAGCATTAAATCATTAGTTTGTGTGGGTGTGCAGTGCTACGTATCATCAGGGCCGGCTCAATGCATGAAGCAATTGAGGCATCTGCCTAAGGCCCCTAAGTTCCTAAGGCCCCAAATTTAAGCAATACAAATATCTCTTTGTCATTGTGAGATTAATTAGGCCTAAAATATTAACCAATAAAAGTAAAAGAAAAAAATCAAATTTAAGTAATAGAGATATTTCTTTACCATTGAGAGTATGAATTAAGCCCCAAATATTAACCAATAAATTGAAAGTATTATTAATTTTTATATAAAAAAACCATCAAAAAAAAAAAAAAACATTGACTGTGCAAAACAGAAATCAAAAGACAAAAAATCAAAATCAAAATCAATCTCAAACCTCAAACCTCAAATATTTTTAATGAATTGTTGGAGAGTGGACTTTTTCATACGTTTCTTAGCAGCGCATTGGAAATTTCTTACTCTCGTGTATATCTGTGGATTGGATAGTGCATGTATGAATTAAGTGTTAATACTACATACTTTGTTTTGCAATCAATTTTTTTGGTGCAATGGTTGTCTTCTAAGTAGGTTGTTTCAACTATGAGTGCTCGAAATCCATGTTTTTGAAATGGTTATAATTTGATGCAAATTGAATGATTTGAAGTGTGATCTAGAGACTGGAAATTTCTTATTCTCGACAACTTGAGGGGACATAATTTTAAATGTGCCCGCGAGGCATGGTGCTCATTGCGCATAAATGCATTTTATGAAAGAAAATATGTGACAATGTTAATCAATGAATCTTTGAAACATCAAAATTCATCCAGCTATACTGTTTGTAAGATCGTTTATATCTTGGATAGTTGCAATAACTAGCTTGATCGTGAGTTACTTTATGTTTAGTTTGTTAGTAACTTTTGAAGAAATCTGGATCATGCTGGTAAAGATACGTGCGAAACATTGTGCGATAGGATTATATAGTTCAAGTATGGTCAATGGGGTTGTCCATTTATGTGTTGGTTCCTATTTAACAGGCTTTTGGTAATAAAAAGATGGGAAAATCTGTGATTTGAACGCTTTGTAGATGATACACTACAAATGCCTTTTCTAAGTTGATTAGAACTAAATTAAACTAAGATCGCCCTCATTCTCATATGAATATATATATATATATATTCTTTTTCTATTACTTTTGTTAAGTTATGATTTTTATCATAACATTAATGTTGGCTTATTTCATGACAAAAAGTGTTGTAATTGCATAAATTTATTTTCTTGTATTTTTGTGGGATTTATTTGTAATAGGTTTAGTACTAAGTGGTGAAGATTTGATCAAGACAACTAAATGTCACATGAGAAGTACATGTAGGAAGGTGAACAGTCAGGCCAGGTGTTCAGCTTAGTATAGCCTGTCCAGGAGGTTAACTCGCAACTTGGATTTGCGACTTGCGCCAGTCGTGAGTGACCCGTGAAGTTTCCCTATTTTACTAAAAATTGTGACTTTTTGTATTTCCATCATTCATACTATATATACTCTCATTACCCACAGAAATTGAAAAGAAGCCCATTGAAAGAAAAATCCTAAGAGAGGTTTCTACAACACACCTACCTTATTAAAGAGAGAGAGTTACTCATTCTAAAAGAGAAATCTTTGTAGTCTCCTCTCCTTCCCTGTCTCATTGTTATACCCATTGAGAGGAGATCTGTACCCAAACACAACTCACACTCATTTAGAGTGTTAAGAGAGTTTTTAGAGCTTGGGAAGCATTGGAAGATGCCAAGGATGGCAGATGCAATATGGAGCTTATTGCGAGATCCAGTAAGTTAGAGAAGAAAAAGTTAGACGTAACCCTGTTGGAGTAAGAAGCTTGGAGGGCTTAGGTGCATCGGGTAGATTAAGCTTGGAGGGTCTATTGCTATTCGTGTATCCTAACTAATTTTCTAGTAGATCATTTTACCACTTGGAAGGCGGCGGAGAGGTTTTTTGCTAAGTTCTTTGATTTCCTCTTTAATAAGTCGTGCCGATGTTATCTTGTATTTACTTCTCTCTAACCCTTACTCTTTACTTTTAATTAGTGCTGTGTTGTGATTAAATTATGGCTTAGAGTTCGTTACTTGTTTGAGTATAGCTTATATTTATCATTCTGCACATATATTGTTTGAATATAAACTTGTGTTGGTATTTTTAAAATTGAAGGTCTAAACATTCGCTAATGTTTTACCCACTAAGTGAACTTTCAACTTTTAACTAGCTTATGGTACAACTTCATGTCTTTATTGAAAAAGTAACAATCAAGAATGAATTGAGCTATTGTTTGACTAGTTAAAATAAGTGGCATTTTTTGCTTTTCACCGGATTAATCTAATAAAAAAAGGAATTGTATTTCACCTGATAAACATTAATTCTAATTATTATATATGGACAAATGCTTTTTAATCATCGTCACATTGTTTGAGATATTTTAACCAACTTGAGACCAGTTGTCAACAAATAGGTATCACTTATCTCTAAGCCTCTTAAACTAACATTTCATTCAGCCAAAAATAAAAATGAAATTAAACTAACATTTATCTCATACTTATATGGTCTATATATAAAGATCGTTGTCTTATACTTTCTATTTTTCAATAATCTTATAATTAGAGGGGAATTTGAACTTGGAATGTCTAAGTTGAATTACACAGCTTTTGGTACGTATCGTACTCTTATAACTAGCTTAAATTACACAAACTTGAATTCTTGATTGGAGAATGAAAAAATAACAGTCTTCAATGAATTGAGCCATCACTTGATGATGAAAATTAATGGTGTTTTTGCATGCTTTTCACCTAAGTAATCCTTATTTTAGCTAGTTGATATTATAGTGTTGAATTAATATGAATTATCCTTATAATATATATATATATATATATAAGTTCACGTGTCATTGATAATGTCAACTTTTGCAAACATGCAATTAATTCAAGAATTTCAATATGCGAATATAAACTTGTTCATATCATAATAACTACAGAATATTACAAAAAGCTCATGCAAAATGCTCAAATATAGTTTCAATTTTTTGATGGTTAAGGGCCTGTTTGGTTGTGCGATTTAAACAATAGTTTTCGTTATTTAAACAATACAATATGTATTTTCACAACACTTTTCACCCACACGTATTTTCATAATATTTAAACAACGTCCCTAAAACAACATTATCAAATGGGCCCTAAACTTCACTTGCAAGATGTCAAAAGAGTTGCAAAAGTTTAGAAAAATGATTAACTAGGTCAGAAATTAGAATGATCAATCACAAACCAAATTTGAAGGGTGGGAGATTGATAGTTTATCATACAATCTGTAGTTGGCTTGATAATGATTGTTAGGATATTGAGTGGGCTCAAAACGTGGAAATTTAAATGGGAGGTGAGGTGGTGATAGGGGATTGAACTCATAATCTTTTGCTTTGATATAATATTAAATCACAGATTCTCTCAAATGGTTAAATTGATAAGAGATGGTAAATTTATTCATTTAATCTAACAAAAACAATACACAAACTATCCCAACCCATGCTATGTGTTGCGTCAAGTTTTCTGCAAACTTATGTGATGCTATTAATTCAATAATCAATAAATTTTAGTGTGAATGTGTGATCAAAAGAAAGATGAGACAAAGATACATTGAATGAAGCTGTAAAGGCTATATGTGAATTGAGACACAAGAAGAATAGGGTCTGGGGACATTAAAGCTTTTTATTTGTTAGTCAAACAGGAATGTAGATTAAGGGCATCTATTAACAAGACCCAAATATTATTAGTGTTTTCAAGGAAAGCCCTTGAAGGAATGCATCCATGAGATTAACCTTATGCGTGGCCATCTGAAAAGCAATCAAGTTTACATATCTTCTATGTATGCTCAATAAAGAAAAATTTTATGATCATTTCCAAATTTTAATCATAATTATGTGTCCTAGCTCATTTTAGAAGGTAATCTAGCAATATCTCTATGGAATATCAAGAAGGATTGATATAGAAAGAAATCAAGATTACTTGTCTTCTACATATGCTCAAGAAAGAGCACATTTGTGAGCATTTGCAAAATGTAATAATAATAATTATGTGTACTAGTTAATTTTAGCAAGTGATCTTAGCGATATCTTTGTAAAATATCAAGAATTAATGCTAATACAAATGTTTATTAGTTGTTGTATAGTTGGTTAGGCTTGCTTATTAAAAAAAAGGGGTCTACAAAAGATGAGAAGAATGATAATATGATTTAAGCATATAATGCATTAATGATGATAAATAATATATTTCATAGTACTTACAAATAAATTTCGTGTAGAAAGCATTTATATCTTCAGGCCTATATAAACTCAAGGACTCCAAGTCAATTTTCAATACAAGAAAAGCAATTTTGTGAGCAAAAAGACACTGATGAAGTACCCCTCTTTTTTGAAAATGTTCATATTTGTGGTGAGCTATCCAATTATTAGAGAGATTTTTGGATGTAAGCATTTTTGCATCAATAATGCTAATGGCCCAAAGAAAAGATCATTGTTCATGATAGAAATTCAAGAGAGTCTCCTATAATAAAGTTTTCATTCCAACAATGGGTAAGTGATTATGTTTTTAAACTTTATGTTCCCACCTTTTGCTCTTGTAAGAATGTCAATATTTGATTATTTTCTTTTTTGAGGTATACATATTTGTTTCTTTCTCATAATTACTGAATTATATCTAATTATTATAATCTATTGTTCTTTGAAGGCTAGAGGAGCTCATATGCATTGCATGGTGATACAATTTGGAGAAGGAGACCAGTCCAAGAAACATTTTGTGAATAAAGTAATAAATGTTGTAACCCCAATATGGGGAAAGAAAAGCACTTTACCATTAGAGTTTAAAATATATATATATATATATATATTGCTTGAAGCTTCTTGTCCAATAGCACTATTGTGTGTCTTTTATTTATTTATTTTTTTTTCATCCTTTATTTAGGAGGAGTTTACTTGCAGAAAAATTATCAATTTAAGCATCCTTAAAAGTTAAAATTGCATTATCAATTTAAACATCCTTAAAATTTGTAATTTTGCATGTATCTCGCATGTGAATGACACATTCAAAAGGAATGCTTATGTGGATATTCCATGGAATTACATTAGGTTTAGTACAAATTTGAGATTCAATTGAACGTAATCTAGAATGAAGAAAAGTTTTCTTAATGGAAATGAGGATGTCATTAACTTCTTTTAATGACATCTTGAGTTTCTGGTAAATTTTGCTTTAATTAACAACCGCAAATGTGGTTTAATGACTTAATCACCAATGTTAGCCATTATTTAATTTTAAATCCCATAACTGCTGTGGCATGATTTTTAATAGTTGCGAAAGTCCAATAGATGTGCAATAATCGTGTATGACTTTCATTTTTCACCGTTTGACAACGTGTTTTAATCAAATTGCTCATTGGTGATTTGAGCCTAGCTAGCTGTTTGTGGTCTCTACTAGATGGCATATGATCTTATCATGGATTTTAATTAGGTTCATCTTTGGAGGTCATCTAGAAATTGACTTCCTTTCAAGATTCTATTTTTTGTATATAATAATTTGGTGGGGTTACATTTTTCACCCTGTTTAGTGGAAAGCTCAGTTCTATATAGCCAGCTTGAGATTCCTTTAAGGCAGTTCTTATATCCACAGATGATGTTTGTCCGGCTTTGAACATAAGGTGACTGTTGAGGGTTGACAGTGATAGAGAGAATTTAGAATGAGGTAGGCTGATTTTTAATTTGCAAGGAGAATTGGCAAACTCTTTGCTAGCTTAGCTTATTTCTTTGTTCCAATGAGGCATCAGCTATGTGCAACTAATTAATTAACAACAGTGGCTCGATCAGTTCCATTAACCCTCGAGGCTCTATGCTTCATCTTCTTGGGGATGCAGGTCAGGACTCAACAGGGCTTTGTTGGAAATGCCAGGCTAATAACATGATATCATTTTGTGAATATGATATTTCATATTAGTAGCTCCACAAAATCTGTGTCCAATACAAAAATTCTAATACCACATAATAAATTACAATTCTTGCTACAATTGTCTATGTGATAGATTGTGAGTAGTAGAGAAAAAGTATGAGTCTATACAAAAGTGACATGCAGTCAGTCATTGTTTGTCACATAAAATAGTTGTGACAAAAGTTGTGACTTTTACATGGTAGTAAAATTACTCGTGTCCAATATTAAAGACATTGACATGGAGTTAATGTGATATAGACCAAAAACTGTCAATTGATAATGCACCACCATCTTGAATGGGGCTTGGGCTGGACTGACGGATCATATGGTTGGAGCTGTGAATACTAGAGATTTTCCATGCTGGTGAAGTCTCAGCACCTTTTCTCAGACTCATAATTCAGACCTAGACGAACTTTGTCGGAAGTAATCAGTAATGCGAAAAATATGGCCAAATGGATGTTGAAATATTCATCTTTCAAAGTAATATCTGCAATTACAATCCTTCCATAAGATACAAAAATGTACTGATAGACGTGGAGAAGAAATGCCAGAATGGGATATACGCATAATTCCTTCTTTTTTTTTAATTAAAAAAAAAAAAGTAAGAAAAGAAAAGAGAAAGAAAAAGGTCATACACTCATAACTATATGATTGTTGAAGGGCCATATTGTATTCCATACAACTCCTAGTGGGCTTAAGACCCACTTACAAGAAGAACATGAGATGGGTTTGTTTGATCCCATTTGTTTATACGTAGCCTAGCTAGCTAGTACGATGGGCCAGTCAACTCATTATACCAAAATAATTCACTCCGCTATTTTTATTTATTTATTTATTTGGTTAATCACTCCTAGGCTTTCATTTCTAGCATTTTTGACATATGTTACTTAACCATGTCAACACCCACAAACACATTCCACAAAAAAAAAAAAATAATAATAATAATAATAATTAATTAATTAATTAAATATATAAACTTTCATGGATAAAAAATTATCAATACTTCTAAGAATTGCATTCACAGGATTAATATCACACATAGCCATATTTAAAAAGAAGTTAAGATGCTAAAGGTCTTGTAGTTAAATTGGCATCTCTTCGTGCACAAAATGTTTGAAGGTTTAAACGAGGAAATGATTCAAACTGCAAAATTAACAATATATTGTAATTATTTTTATAAAAAAAAATAGTCAAAATTACTTATCTTATACGTTTTCTCAAGAAAGAAAAAGTTTATAAGCATTTGCAAAATTAATTTAATAACAATTTTGAGTCCTATATATATTTTAACAAGTGCTCTTCGCAGTATCTTTGTAAAACATCACGAATTAATGCATATATAAATTTTTATTAGTTGTTGCCTAGTTAGTTGGATTTTCTTGCCCAAAAAAAAAAAAAAAATTATTGCAAAGATAGACATTTTAAGCATATCATGCAATAACTATGATGAAAGATATATGTCATATGTTTTTTTTAAAATAATATATTTTATATTATTTACAAATATGCAGTATAGAAAACGTTTATGTCGTTATGCCTATATAAACTTAAGGACTCCAAGTAAGTTCGAATAAAAGAAAAAGAGATTTGTGAGGCCGAAAGAAATAGTGATGGAGTACCCTTTTAAATATATATATATATATATATGTATTTTATGATGACCCATCCAATTTTCAAAGAGATATATTGTCGGACTTAAGTATTTTTTATCAACAATACAAATGACTCAAAGAAAAGATAGTTACTCATGATAGAACATGATGAAATATGAAGAAAGTCTCCTATAATATGGTTTTCAAACCAACAGTGGGTAAGTTATTATATTGTGAACAAAAAAAAAAAAAAAAAAAAAAAGAGAAACCTGCATTTGAATTGAATTACTGAAATCAGCCAAAATCGACTAAAAGTACATTCTTGACTTGTGGTGGAACATCATTCATCCACACAGAGAACTCATCAACATGTCTCACAAATTTCGCTAAAGAATGAGTTACTGAGTTGCCCGATTTGCGGGTATGAGAAAAGGAAATACAATTGCATGAATGTAAATAGTGCTTAATAGAGGAAATTAAATGGCCAAAAGAAGAAAAGGATTCTTCCTCCTTTCTTAAGGCTGAGATGACCACCTCGGAATCTCCCTCGACAATAAAAAAGGGTAGGTTGAGGTCCATTGCTAGTGTGATGGCTCGGACAGCTGCTAATGCTTCCACTTCATCAGATGAGGATGGGAGCTGAATCTTTTCTGCTGAGGAAGTGACTACCTTCCTTTAAGAGTCACGGACAACCACCCCTAATCCAGCCTCTCCCTTGTCCTTAAATACTGCTCCATCAAAGTTGATCTTAAGGTGTGGTGAAGGAGGAGGCTCCCACTGAACAGGTTGCCTTTGAGATCGTGGCAGAGAGATAGAGTCAGCTGGTTGAACCTGCTTGAAGTCTTGGAGCATCTGTCTGGCTGCCGGTGTGATTTGTGTGAGTGGATACAGTTTGTTGCTTGTTCGAAGTTGGTTGCGCCTAGACCAGATCGACCACGTCAAAGCTGCAAAAAGCTCCGAGTTTCTACCATTCTCCAAGATGCACCACGCCAGCTCATAGAAGTTTGAGAATTTTTTTGGCCTGCAAAACAACCATAATGTGTCAGCTTCCCAAATGGCCGAAAGTTCATCACATTCCCACAGCGCATGAAGACCATCCTCTGCTCTCATATTACAGTGGTAGCAAATATCTTCAGTCAGGACTTTTCAACACATCAGATTGGTCTTTACTGGTAGAGCTTCCTTACACGCCCTCCATAGAAAATTCTTTACTTTATTCGGCACCGAGAGCCCCCCTATTCGATGCCAAATATTTAGAGAATCAGCTTGAACTTGATGAGAAGGCCGTGGACCACCTTTTTCTTGAACAAGGAACCTGTAACCCAACTTCACCGTATACACACTGTTAGGAACATGGGGCCATATGAGTTTGTCTTCAACATTGGTGGGACTAAGTGGGATTTTCAGAATGAGGTCAGCTTCCAATGGAGCAAAGAACCCAGCCACCAAATCCCTGTCCCAACTTCTATTCATTGGGTTTATGAGGTAGTTTACTGTAGTTTCATTTAGCCCATCAATGACTGGGGATAATACCCTAGGGTGCTCTAAACTTGGCAGCCATGGGTAATCCCATATCTTAATAGATTCTCCATTCCCCACTCTCCAGCGTGCCCCTTTCCACAACACCTCCCATCCTTTAAGTAAACTACTCCAAGCATAAGAACCACTAGCACACTCTGGGGCCTCCATGAAGAAACAATCTGGGAAAAATTACTTTTGAAGACTTTGTGGAAAAGAGAGTCTTTATGGTGTAGGAGACGCCAAGCTTGTTTGGCTAGCAAGGCGTCATTGAAGAGTGCCAAATCTTTAAAGCCTATACCACCATCAAACTTGGGTTGTACAAGTGTCTCCCATTTTACCCAATGAATTTTTCGCCTATCTCCTTGTTGCTCCCACCAAAATTTCTGAATAAGGCTCTCCAATTCATTACATAGCCCTATGGGTAGCTTGAAGCAACTCATAGTGTAGGTGGAAATAGCTTGTACGACTGCTTTGATCAGAATCTCTCTCCCAGCTTGAGATAATAATTTCTCCTCCCACCCTTGCAACTTCCTCCAAATCTTTTCCTTAATGAAATCAAAGCTAGCTTTTTTCTGCCTCCCTACAAAGGATGGTAACCCAAGATACTTCTCATATTGTTTAATCTCCGGAACTCCCAAAACTTGTTTGATATGCTCCCTTTTTTCTTTTGAAGTCAGTTTACTGAAAAAGATGGTAGTTTTATTTCTGTTTATTTGCTAGCCAGAACAACTCCCATACACCTCCAAAATCTTCAAAATATTACTGCACTCCTAATCCATGGCTCTGCAAAAAAGTAGACTATCATCTGCAAAAAGAAGATGTGTTAGTCTAGGTCCATTTCTACATAAAGCAAAGCCTTTAATATCTCCACGGTTAGCTGCTTGGACAATTAGACCATTCAAACTTTCAGTACACAGCAAGAACAAAAAAGGGGATAATAGGTCCCCCTATCTGATACCCTGGGTTTGTATGGATATTGCTAATTGATTTTTTTTTTTTTTTTTAGTTATACACATTTGTTTCTTTTTGGATTCATATTTGCTGAATTATACCTAACTATAATAGGTTGTTCCTTGAAGGCCTGAGAAGACCATATGTATTGCATGTTTAGAAAATTTGGAGAAGGAAAGCAGTACAAGAAACATATGGTCGTCACTAATACTACAATTGATATAGTGGGGGGTAATTTTTCATAACCATACGGTGTCTTTTCTAATTGGTGTAACTAGTCGGTCAACCGTGCAATGCACAGGAAACTTAAATAGACATTTATTATGATTGTATTTGTATATGAAAATATATGAGTAATTCTATGACCACAAATTATTCCACAATTTTTTTGCCATAACTCTAACTTGGCAGATTGTGAATTGTTAACTATCACTTACACATGGACCCACCATTTTTTCTTTATCAATCACATTGCCACATTATAGTTATGGCAAGAAGTTGTGACAAATTATGTGGTCGTAGACTTTTTCAAATTATATATATCATAGCATTAGGCAATCATCATAATTGTGTTTTTAAATGGAATTGTATGTTTTATTATTTGAAAAAATATATGATGTATCAATATTCTAATAGAGGGTTCAAATATAGAATAAAATTTAAATTCAATTAAAATATATATTAGAATAATGGCTTATAAAATTATGAGGCTTCAAAAACTTAGATTGCATAATATTATGCGGCCAGGTCACTAAATGTCAAGCCTTTTTGAAGCTTCTTTGCCCAATAGCCCTTCTCTATTCCCCCCTTTTTTTTTTCTTTTTAATGTTCTTTTTTTCCGCCCTTTATTTAGGAAGAGCTTACCGGTGGAAAACTTATCACTTAAGCATCCTTGCCATAAAATTGAATGACACATTAAGAAAGGAATGCTCATGAGGATATTCAATGGAATTACTTAGTTTAGAAATGAACCAACCTTAACACCACTTTGGTGGAAATTGAATTCCTCATGCATATAATTTAGTAAGAATTTGACATCCCATTGAAGTTAGTCTAAATTGAAGAAAATTTTGAACAACTCAAACTTTCATTCTATTATGCTCTGGCTTAAAGCTTTGAGTTTGGTTTGTAAACCAGGTGATCTAACAAACAGGAAAACCATAGCCTTTGCTACCTTCAATTTTCAAATACCAGATTTTCCTTAAAGAGTGATGACGAGAAATACAAACACACCTGTGTCATATATCCTAAGGAGACAGAGAGAAAATAAACCACACAAAGAATTACAAAAGTCACTTTGATTCAAATAATTGATACAGTATAAAAAGTTCAATCCATTTACAGCCATAAACATAGAAGCTACCATAGGAATGGGGGATTCAAATCCTTAAACCACATTTGCAGGCAGGATAAGGAAGAACATGGCATTTTTTTCAACTTTATTTACATTGATGGTAGATAGACGGATGCTATACAGCTGACTAATGTAAAGAAATCACTATGATTAATAAAATACAGAGAGAGGTGGGCATTAAATTTGAGTTGCTCTTTTCCATCAGATCAGAAAATTATCTGGAATACCAGTCAAAATCTGAGGTTGATTTCTGGGACAGGAAATCTAGATGGGATTTCTGGTCTGTTCTCTTGCAGGCCATCAGTAAATTTACAATCTCAATGACTTTGGAGACTAAGGTCTTCAATCCTATCCTGATTATAAACAAAATTTTGTTCCTTTCAAGGATACCCTATTTCATCACTCATCTTTCTCAGCAATTACCACAAATGCATCCTTCAATGACCACCTTCGTCTCTCGCTTTTAGCAGGGGGATTGATGACAGCTCTCTCAGCATTAGCAAAACGATAACCAATCACAATCTCCCTCCTTTGTTGGGCTCGTAAGAGTATCTCATAGAAACTCAATTCCTCCCCTTCACGAAGATAGAGATCTGTTTGTCTTATATGCATCTCATTCCCCTGATAAAAGCAAAAACATTTATGATTGATTAAATAGGTAACTCTCTGAATGTGTGTGTGTGTGTGTGCATTGATAGGTAAACAAAGTAAAGTATGCAACCCATTTACATGGATACTGAAGCACCAGACAAAAGCATGTATTAACACCCAATCAATATATTACACCTAATGTTCCTATTTCACACTCCCCCCCCCCCTTTTTTTTTTTTTTTTTTTTTTTTTTCGTTTCAAAGATTTAGATGCATATTCACATATCATAAAGCTCTCTCATTTGAAAGAGGAGGGATTGGGGATTGTTCAAAATTGACAATTAGGCCAACAAGCTTCTGGCCTTCCATGGTGTTTGTTGTCCAACTGAATCCATAACATTTTTGTTTCTCAGTTTTGGTATACTTGATAACACCATGAAAGAAAAACAGGCACAGATATCTTACAGTTCAAAGAGCAAGCAACTGATAAAACCACATGGAATAGAGAAACGAAGAGGAAAAATATAATGTTGCAACTAACAAAGGCTACAAAAACATCAAAGAAAGATTATTGTTCAAACATCAAAAGTCAAAGCAAAGTTTACCAGGCCTAACAGTTAAGTAGTTGGGAAACTACTAGATAATCCATAATTTAGTTAAAATGGAATTTTTGTAGACTTTTTGAGGATATTAAAATTAGGATCCGGTTAATGTATGCCCTTTCTAAGAGGAAATTCTCTATCACTATAGGAACTCCATTAACTTATGCTCACAAAAGAATTGGCCCCCACAAACTTTTAAGGAATTTTAACACCAGAAATTTGTCATACAACCTGGGCAGAGTGGCACAAATTTGGTCAGCTGTGGAAACAATCTGGCGTCTCAATTATTTGTGGCCTTTGAAAAGTGTTTTTGTAGATATTAAACATACAGATTTATGTGCACGAGGATCCACATGTGAACAATTTAAAAAGTTTCATGTGCATTCATTGCAAGTTTTCTATATGCTGTGTGTGCATATCTCATTATATCATTAGAGGAAGACTACCTCCTCAGCAAAGAGCTCTTCCAACACATCATTTATTTGTCGATCCTCTGCAACCATGGCCAGTGCCATGCTGACAAGCTCATTTGATAAAACATAATCGCTGATCTTTGACATGGATAATAAATTTTTTGTCCTTGGATCCAGAATTTCACTGATTATAACTGATTTATCTGAAGCTTGCTGCATATCTCCTATCCAAGACCCTTGTGAGAAGCTTCCTCTATGAACTTGAGTGTCTCTGAATGGGAGACGTTTTGCCTGGAAAAAAAAATTGCTCAGAATTGATGAAAGGGTGAGAGATGAATTATAACTCAATCCCATTGGCAAGCACTGTGTTATACTGCCTAACACTAATCTCAATAGTGCAACAAAGAAGGAAGCATCTATTTCAAATCCTGGCCTACTCTTAGTCTCAAATTATGGAAAAGGAACACGAGCCAACATTATCCAACAAATTCTATACAAGTATTGGAAAAAGGTTATAGAATATTTGAAATCTGATCTGATTCTTGAGTCCATTGTTGGTCTAGAAATAATGCCAAAACATCCAAAGTATAGAAAGCATTGAGATGGGTGATATTAGGAACAAAATTTGAATAGCTAAGTTTAAAGCTGATGGATAAGCAGAGAGGTATAAGTAGAATTGATCATCATAATCAGAATAACTCATTACTAAAATGGAACACTCTAATAGGAAATATTAAAGTAGAAGAGATAATGCAAAAGTGATAACGATTTTAATAAGGTTCACTAAGTTCCATTAGAAGATCAAATTTTAAGGAAACTGCCTGAATGTCACGAATTAATAGTAATGTGGCAAGAGATCTGGAATCGGCTTGAATTGCAGAATCTTCCACAGATTCATCAGCCAGAATCAAGATCTGTTAAGACCAGAAACTAAATCAAAATATTGTAAACCTAATTTATGATTCTCATAGCCTGATTTACTGCATTAATAAGGTAAAATTATGGCACTGTTCAGGAGAGGTATGCCATAGACCACTGACATGGTTACATTAATCTAATGAGTTCTTTCCCATGGGAGATCCCGTTGGTGGTGCCAATACTTCCACAAGAATCACAAGTCCTCAATCTCATTAACTATGAAAATTTTTCCTGAATGCCACCCTAGTGCAAATGTTTATAAAGGAGAAGCTAAAATTTAATGCTACTCACTGAATCAAAAGATTGCAGGGGAAGGCTTTCTAAATGACGCTGCATTACAGCATTTCCCTCGCAATGAACCAAGGATATATTCACCAATAGGTTTATGTCAAGTCCACCATCAATAAGCTTCTTCTCCCTCTCCTTTCCAAGAACATCATTGAACATCCAAAGCTCTGAACCAGGTGCTAGAAACGCATCCAATACCTTAAAATATTGATGAATAAATGAAAGTTGAGTATTTCAATTGTTCTACTGTACCGCCAAAGCAGATATAGCAAGTGAAGAAAGGGAAAGCTAGTAAAAACTAATTTACAAGTGTCCTGGTTATGAAGATTAAAATAAATAAAAATTTAAAAAGAAAAAAAGTTTTTGACTTGACTACCACCATTTCATTTATAGTTATACCAAGAGAGAACTGGGCCCAAGAAGTATTGGGAGCATGATTGCAGATTTCGTGTTACAGTACCATAATCATATCCTCCATATCTCGTCGCCAACCACATAAAAGTATCTTTTCGGTAGATTTTGGAACAAAAAAATCTTTGGGTAGACTTCCTCTCCAAACCTGCAGCATTCAGGCCAAAAGAAGATGGAATTAGGGGCTTCAGTAGAAAGAACTTACCACAATCATATCATCAATGTCCCTCCTCCATCCACAAAGTAGAATCTTCTATGACTTTCTTGCTGGTCGCGCAATGTTTTTGAATGAAGCTTCTTTGACCTGAACGATCAGATTGATCATACTTTTGTAAGTTTTAATTATGGTATGCCTCATTCACTCTCCACGGTAGTTGAACGATCAGATTGATCATACTTTTGTAAGTTTTAATTATGGTATGCCTCATTCACTCTCCACGGTAGGCATCATTCCAATGTGCACAAATTAGAAGATCTTTTATTTATTGTTTATTTTATATTTATTTATATTAGTTTGATTGGCCTAACTGTGACTTATTAACTTTAATTTAACAGGAAAACACAAATCATGCTCTCATATTAGATTGAAGTTATGACTTCACCCTCCACCAGTCGTCAGTTACGAGAGAGATGTCATTTGGTCCCAAAAACATTACACTTATTCTATTTCCTCCTGTATTTAGTTTGTCAAATCATATTAAGTAAGATGGAAATGACTACCTTTGCATTAACAATGGGCACCATCGTCAAAGTACAGTTGTGTATACGATACACAATCAGGGCATACATAGGTTGATAGATCCCACAGCATTGCACACCACTTAAGACTTAAAAGATCAAGTAGGGACAACCCACATGATTATAAAATTTAATTGGTCAAGTAGATGGGTTTGTTTAAACCTTCAAGTGCATTCAACAGCTCCTTATTTCCTATTAGGTGGTAGACCTATCTAATTTGATTAGGTTATGGTGATGGTATAAGCATTGGCACCTCAATTTTATGGAATATAACAACAAAAAGGGACAATTTTTTTTTTAATTGATAAGTTTCACACCCATCTAGTGGGTTTTGAACTCAAAACCTTACCTGCAGTCAACTCTTGCAAAAAGAGGAAGTACCATTTGAACTAGAGCTCATTGGCAACAAACAAGCATGCACAATGTATAAATGGTAAAACCTCTTAGTGAAGCTACAAATATATTGTTTCAATATTTATCTTTCTTGCTTGTACACTGAACATTTATGTCTAGGAAATCCTTTTTAGAGGAAAAGATCAGCCAATAACCAAAGACTGAAGTTTATGAGGGAGAAATAAATTTTTTAATCAATATAATTTGAACCTAACATCTAGCTAAATGCAAGTAACATTCAAATTCTCAATTAAAACACATTAGCAAAGCTGTTCCAGTGCAGTCCAATGGACAATTGCACTTGAACACTAGAAAAGCATATAGACAATAGAAAATACTGCAATATGCCGAAGCAGATCTGTATTTCCCCAAGAACTATTGATTATTGGCTTCTTGTAATCTTGACTACTAAATCAACTATATAGCCTATATTTGCTCCTAGCCAAGTCATAGAAACGTTTTCCTAATTCAGACAGTTACTTTTTTCTAAATCTATTTGTTGCTTCCTTTCCCTTTTCAATAGACAAAAGTAATCAAAGTATTTCTTTTCCTTGTGTGCGTGTGCTTGGTAAGTGGAGTGAACTAAGTCTCTCCCACAACGAAATACCTCAACTATGCCACTAAACAAAAAAAATTAAAAAAAAACTAGCAGAATATCAAGCAATTTATTTGAAATCTATATGTTCCAAGGAAAATGTAAGCACCGTAGGCAGTGCTGCTGGAGAATAGGTGTCATCATCCTCAGCTATAACAAGAACTTCATCGCCTTCTTGTAGGACATAGGAATCCTCCGGATTAAGAACAATTTTACCACCATATGATGCAACCTTGACTCCACAAGGAATGGCATCAGGAAAACTAATTAAGACATCCTCAAATTGCATGCCATCCAACTGTGGCCATCTCTTGATGTAGAACTCACAATTTTCAAACCCAAGAATATCTTCCCAGATCTGCCACAGACAAAACCCATCAGAGGAAAAAAGTACAGACATCCCATACAAGAAATTAAATGAATCTTATTATAGAACTTAATTTGCATAATATGATGATCCAGGGCAGTAAATGAAACTCAAATAACTAGTAATATAAAAAAGAAATACTAAAACAACATTAAGAAACTATCAAAATAATGTTAAAGGGTATAGAGTAATGGAAATTAACCTGTGCAAGTCCTGGCTGCCGAGCACATTGAATCATCAAACGACCAATTACATCATGAGCCACAACAGTTTGTACAAGATCACCGCCAACAAGTTTAACAAGGACCTCATTGTCAAGATCACTAAGTTCCACAACTACGTGTCCTCTAAGCCCTCCCTTAACTCCGGTTAGACTTAAAACTGTTCTAAGTGCACAAGCATCACTCTGTATCAGATCAAATGTGAGTTAATAGCAATTTAACCTTATCTAATATCAACCATTAAAAATATCAACGTTGTCACTTAAGAAGACCTGGTCAGCATTTCCATCTTCAGCAAGGACAATGATTGCACGGGCCTTGGAGACAGATACCTATGAAGCAAAAGTTGTCAGCAAAATAATGAAGCTTACATTGGTCTTATCATCAGGTAGCTTTTGGACTGATAAGAAAATAATGACTTCATTTCCCCCCCACCCCCCACCCCCCCTCCCCCCCCCAAAAAAAAGAAGAAGAGAGAGAGAGAGAGAGAGAGAGCACAAAAAGGATGAACATAAATCTAAAATGAACTCAAAATAAGAATTATATATTAACAGACATAAAAGTCATTAACAGTTATGTATTTTGTGGAAGTCTGTAAACACTTTGCCAAAAGTCTTTAGTAGATTTATTGGAGAGTTACGAACACTTAGGCAGAAGTTAGTATACTGCATTCCAACCAATGATCTCTTTAATGATCCAACTTTGCCAGTGGATTGAGATCAGTCAGCAAGCTTACCGAAAGGGATTCATAACCAGAAACTAGTAATATGATAAGGCTTATATGTTGAACAACCAAAGTAGGCAGACCTTTTTTAGGTCAGCTAGAATCAGAGGGCTCCCACTTCGGCATATCACTGATGTTCCTTTAAAATTGAACTCCATCTTAGCAATGTCAAGTTCCATTTCCTCCTTGTCTCACTCAGCCATCACGACAACAATTCCTCCTCCCAAACTCTCATTGGCTATAGCAAGTTGATTAAGTAGTGATCCCTGGGTGCACAATGGAATCATTAGCAATGGGAAAATATAAGCGTAGAAAGAAAGAAACAGAGTGATGTCTTCATACAATGAACTGGTGGAATCCAAATCTTACCAATTTATCACTCCACCCAAGTATCAAAGTGTGGCTTTTTTCAACCACCTCACTTCTTCCTTTCCTCAATGAGTCAAGCTTCTCAGAAATTGCATCAGAAACAAGTCCAAGCATCATTGCAAATATAAGCATCCCACCAAAGCTAATGGAAACTGAAACTAGTTTCCAACCAATACCTTCAGAGTCAGCATGATTGCCAGAATCAGCTACATATGTCCAAGATAACCAAAGGCATTCTGCTAAGCTACCATCAGTCACTCCATAGAGTGCCAACCCCCCTAGACATATAAGTAATAGAGTTGCAACTAACAAAGCCAACGGCTTAGCATATGGGTGTGCTGATAAAAACAAATCCACCCGATATGCTAGTTGTTTGTTAAGAGAAACTTCTTCAGTAATATTGTCCAATGATCTTGATTTAGAGACATAATCAACATACTCGAAAATCAGAAAAGGGATGGATAAAAGTGTGAGAGAGAGAATGAGAGCTAAAATTTTCAAGTTTGTGCTTGGAATACTATCAATCTCTTGTTCAATGGAGTTGGTAGCACCTATAGAAATATTGCATTTGGAGATCTGGTCCTGCAAGCAGAAACTAGTTCCAATCATTAAGATTTTACTTTATAAATAACACACAAAATTAATTGGTCCCAGCCAAAACATAGACAACGAATCCAAGTCACTGCTAACCCAAAAACAAATCATGCAGAAGTATTTTTAAACAAGATCGCAGACCGTTAAATATTAGTAGCTCCTTCAGGCTTTATCACAAATATACGAATTAATCTTAAGCAGGTGTGAAATTTGATCGCTAAATAATCCAAGATTATGCAATGCCAACCTAGGCTTGTTCAGGTCTTACCAAATGAACTAATCATCATGAGAACATAAAACCATGACAAAACACTAAACGGTGGAAAAAGTTTTTAAAGGCATTATGGTATCACAAATGATTTTGTTTTAAAGCAGTAACTACTGGATTAGGTTACTTAGGATAAACGTTTGGCTCATGAACAAGTCCAAGCATGGCTCTACAAATGATTAAAACTTAAATCTGTTAGCTAAGCCCGAGCTCAAGCTCAACCTAAATTCTATCCAACTCTGACTTTAACAATACAAGAGAAACATAAAATCTTCACTCAGTCCAGCTCACCATGCTTGCACGTTCCTAAATTCACGCCTAGGAAGCACGGACACTTCGTTTAAGGTGTCATATCTGTGTTATACCCGTTTCATATTGGCATTGTACTGACCATTTCATGTTATAATTTTTCATAATTTGCTCGTGTCATTGTGTTGTACCTGTGTCCATACCCGTAGCCGTACCCATGTCTGTCTCCGTGCTTCCTTTAGATCAAGTATTTTCACAAGCACCCAATGGTATTGAACCCATGACCTCACCCTCCAACCAATATAATGGAAAAAAGAAGTGCTAGTTGAGCTATAGCTCATTTACGAAATAAATTAAAACAACAACCTTAGTCCCAAATTTTTTAGGGTTAGCTATACAACCTCAACAAATTAGTAATTTTTGGCCACGTGTATTTTTTTTTTTTACCGCCGTTCAGTTCTATGTGAAGTCATAGTGTTTGTTACTGCCTTAATTGACCCGTCCTATTTAACTACTTCTATAAAATGCATTAAAAACCGCTTCAACTAAAACAAACAGTACAATCCATCGTAATAGTAAAAGCAACAAAAATAGAAATACAAGCCAAACCAGCTTTTAATTTTTTTTTAAAAAAATGATTAAAGCTTGAAACAAACTTTAATGTACCTGAAGCTCATTGATTTGGTTCTGTAATGAGAAATTCTTGTGCAGCAATGAAGAAAACACTGTTATCAAAACCTACACTCACACACATACACATACACATTTGTTAGCCATAAAATTGAGAGAGAGATTATTAAAAATTCAAAATTAATATACAAAAATTAACAAAATTAATAGAAAATTAAAAAATGATAAACTAAAATTTCATTGCAATGTTAGAGAGAGAGAGAGAAGCACCGCTACTGAGACCGCCATGTGCCACCGATTTTTCAAGTCCCGAACCGAAACCCCGATAATTTTACTCACTTTCTTCACCGCCGAAACGTCCTCAATTTTCGCCGAAACGCCCGAAACTTCTGTCTTCGGCCCCGAAACGGCGCCGTTAGCCTCGTCGGAAACCTTATTCCTCTGGCTCCGTTGAGACACCTCGACTCTCCGGCGGGTCCTCGCATACTTGAAATCCCGATACGGCGTCGGTGCGGTTTCCGATACGTCTCGGAACGACGGCGATTTGGGAGGAGGAGGAGGAGGGCAATATGGGAAGGAGCTTCTGGGGTTTGCGGTGAATCTGCGAGGGTATTTTGGGTATTTCGGTGGAGTGGGAAAAAACCAGTCGCTGCTAGTCGAAGGAGGAAGAGAGTCTGAGTCTAAGGACATGATGGGGATTATTGAAAAATATCGAGGGCTTTTTCGGAACTTAAAATTTTACATTTTTTTGGGGGTGTGTTTTTTGCCGTTTTGGGTTGCGTTTGCTACTTTCTAAAAGTTCTTTTTATTATGTGAGTTTTTTTTTTTTTTTTTTTAAATGTGTAAAATTGGTCAAAATATGTCAAAATGTGTATTTTACACAATTATAAAAGAGTTGATGTAAATGCTCTAATTAGGTTTTATGTGTTGGAATTTGAAAGCGACTGATATTAAAATATGTAACACAGTTTTGTTTTGTTTTTGTTTTTTTTAAACACAGTTTGTTTAATTAAAACGATGTTGTTTTGGGATTTTCTAATAACTAATTTTTTTTTAAAAGAGTTTCAATTTTCAACTTATGACGTCTGCTCTTTATGATAGTTATTTATCATTAGACCAAAACACCAATTAATTTTTGGTGTAGGTAAGGATTAAATTTCAGATATTTTATTCAACCATTAAAGATTTTACTAGTTGAGCTAATTGGAACCCACTTCTAATAAGTAGTTTGAGTTTGACCCAAATGATTTTTTTTTTTTTTTTTTTGGTGGTTCTAAGAGAATGTATAGAGCTCTTTGAATCCGGACTAATGTGTGAGCATGTACAATTCTTCCATTTTGACTCCTAAATTAAAATATGTAACATGATTAATTTATTTGAAAGAAACAATCAAAAGTTCAATTGCATAATTTGACCAAATAGAATTTTATAAGATTTTGAGGTTAAATTTCTAATCACTTAATTACTTACGGTATTAATTGCATGCCTTGATTTTCAAAATCAACTCAATTTTATTATATAAAATAAGATGCAGATTAACACAATTAATATAGAGATTTAGGACCCCCCCCCCCCCCTCAAAAAAAATATAGAGATTTTTTTTTTTTTTTTTTTTGGAGTTATAAAGCTCTTAACTGCAAAAATTGAGTTGATTTTAAAAAGTTAAGGGACATAATTAATAATTGATGGGACAAGTAAAATTTTCCCTAATAGTTGGTCGACCAATTTAATAATATATCCATTTTTTTTTATTCCCTAATGTGGTGTGTAGATAATTATAGTGCCCTTTGAGAGATAACCAATTGAGAATTCTCCCATTTGTGCAATCTCCTTGTCTCACATAAAGTAGGTAATTATCAAATAATCATGTGAATGGGCCCAATGGTGGTCCAATTGAAATGTTTTTTTTTTTTTTTAATTGGGTAGAATTGAACTTTTTTTTTTTTTTGACAAGTCACAAGAGAAATGTAACTATTGAATCATACCCGTAGTTGTTTATAGTTCCAGTCACATCTTTACAATATAATAAGTTGCATTCATATGACCACTTTGATAACAATATTAAACCAAATGCATTGAATCCCTTTCAAGAAGTTATGAGTAACCATGAATAACTGTGAGTAGCAAAAGTCTGAAGTAAATTAAATTAATCCTTTCTTTCTTCCTCCAATCTTTCTTTTTCTTTTTTCTATTTTTTTGTTCAAAAGTAAAACTTAACTTGTTGAAACCCAAAGGCCAACGTATGGTCATCGTCCCCATCATTCTAATATGATTTGACCATTTTTATTGAAGTGTCAAGACTAAGGACACGGCTTGTGTCCAGTGGAAATTTCCACTGGACACAAGCCACACCCCAAGACTAACAAAGAGGCATCTACTATTTGCTTAGAAATTGGAAAAATCGTTTGTAGTCAAATATACCTACAACTCATCTCCATCAAAAAAATATATACCTACAACCCATAGGCTTGGGTGTCAAATAATTTTTTTATTTTTTATTTTGCAATGATGGAGATAAAACTATACATGGCAAAAGGAGAAAAAAAGCTTATGATCCAAAATGTGTGCATTAACAATGTTGCAAGATCATCGCGCACTATTGGCATGATGGTCACTTCAAGAAGGAGTTTTATGTATATACATATTTAAGTTAGACTAGAATAGAATATTTATCTTATATAAACAAAATTATCCATAAAATCATCAAATTCATAATAATTAAAAAAATTATAAGTTAAAATTAACAATGTGGTCCTCTAAAAATTACTTGTAAACAAATCGAGTCTCTTATGTTATGAGCACTTATAATTAACTCTCAAGACAGATAGTTTTTTTTTTTTTTGGGTAATTTCAAGACAGATAGTTTGATCTAGTAAAACTGTGATTATTGAATCATCCCCCTCATTTATATTATATTTACAGTCACATCTTTACCCCCTATAAAGTATTAGTAACCAAGAGATAAGACTGTAAATGGGTACAGTCAAAACGTAATTTAACTTGTAATCCAAAAGCCACCGTATAGTCTATCAAAAAAAAAAAAAACATGTCGTAGTTATTGTCATTCTCATATTATTTGACCATCAATTTGGAGGAGTCAAGACTAACCAAGAGGCATTTACTATTTAACAGTGGAATATTGTTTATTGTTTTTTAGTCAAGTATGTATACCTGCAATTCATTAGATTGGGTGTTAAATAAGGCTATTATTATTATTATTATTATTATTATTAAGAGGATTCAAAAAGTGTAATTCAACCAAAAAAAAAAAAAAAAACTATTAGAGAAACTTTTTTCCTAAAATGATTGGGTGTTAAATAAGGCTATTATTATTATTATTATTATTATTATTAAGAGGATTCAAAAAGTGTAATTCAACCAAAAAAAAAAAAAAAAACTATTAGAGAAACTTTTTTCCTAAAAATTACACACTTTTTATCTAAAAACTAGCACACACACGTTTAATACATATTTTTTTAAAAAAATAGTACATACTAAACCTAGCAGTTTATTCCATTGCAATTCCTAAATTTTAGTTTTATAAAAATCAATTCATTTGTAACCTCACTAACGATAGATAAATTCAAATTGAAAAATTATATTAAACTCAAAATAAATAAATAAAAAAGTCTCATTGAACATGTGGAGCGCGTGTGATGAGGCTAGTTATTATTATTATTATTATTATTATTATTATTATTATTATTGCAGTGATAAAAAGTAAAATTTCAAAATCAACGAATGAAGAAAGGAGAGAAATGATCAAAATTTATGTAGACATTTGGATCATATCATCTTTAGAGCATGGAAAGCCTTGGATGAATAATTCTCTTCTTCTTTTTTTTTTTTTTTTAAATGAAAGGTTAGAATTAAGAATATTGTCTTTAATCTAATAACTCTAGGCAAAATTTTACATATTGACCATGAATAAAACGTAAATCTCAAGGGATGGTACAATCAATTGGAACTCCAAACTTAAGTCTCATGAAGTAGAGATCATTGGACAAAATTGCTTTATGCCCTTTTCACCCAAATTATATTGCCTTACGCCTCCCTTCCCAAACTAATTAGGGAAAATGCCCCTATTTTAAAACTCGATTTACTCAAAATCGAGTTAAAAAAAAAAAAAAATTTCGAAGTCCTATAGTGACCTTTTTAAAGACCTATAGTAACGTTTTAAGGACTTATAGTAGCATTTTGTAACTTGATTTCATGAAAATCGAGTTACAAAACGCTACTATAAGTCCTTAAAAACGTCATTATAAGTCTTTAACTCGATTTTGAGTAAATTGAGTTTTAAAAGAGGGGCATTGCTCTAATTAGTTTGGGAAGGGAGGCAAAAGGCTATATAATTTAGGTGAAAAGGGCGTAAGGCATTTTTGTCTAGAGATCATTAGTTAAAAGGTTAATGAGACAGAATTGATCTCACTTATTTTGAAGTTTGGAATTACTTATCACTGGCTTTTGAAGCATAAGATCACCATGCGAGAAACTCATCAGTTTCCACTTCCCCAAACTGAAATTTTCTCCAACAATTGTCTTGTACATTTGGAATAATAATCTCTTCTAGCATTCTAGGGTTTAGTTCTTCAAATTTCAAAGCTCCAAATCTTCTAAAATTGCCTCAACAAATAGTTTTATTTTTTTTATTTTTTTAACTTCTCACTAGCTTACTTTATTAATTAATTGAATTAGGCAACACAATAATTCATTTTTAATCCCTCTTCAATCTAATTTGGGTCTAGTTGTTTACTATTTTTGTTTGTAACATAGGAGGTTAATTTCTTTGGTTACAATCTTACCCCTTGGGCCGTCTTTCGTAATTGGAATTAGCACTTTCTCACCTTCTCTCTTTTGTCCTTGATTTTTTTCCCAGAAGATGGAGATGTGCTGGGCCCTTCTCCCCTTTTTTTTTATTTTATTTTATCAATGATATATATTTATTCATTAAAAAACTTATTTTATTTTATGTTTTGATAAGCAAGATTCATCTAAAATGATACAAGGTTGGAAGTAACCCATTCTTACAACTTGCAAGCATGCCCGCACATTTGTTAGCCCTCTCACAATCCTGTAGGAAGAGAATACATGAATAAATTATAAATAAATTAAATTGTTCTATAAAGGAAATAGTTTCTTTTTCTTCGGACAATAATCAGATCCAAAATCTTAGGGCCCGTTTGCTACATATGTTTAAAAACTGAAAATTGTTATTTGAAAACATTTATGGAAATACATGTAAGTGAAAAAATGCGTTGAAATACATAAAATGTGGTTTAGAAACTGAAAATGGTTGTTTGAAAACACTAACCAAACACTCCCTTAATATTTCAACTCTGCTTGGGTCAAGGCCAGGGTCTAATCTATCTCAATCGGTTCCAATTGTTTACCTCAAACTTGTGGGCCTTGGTACCTTTACCTCACAATTTCCACCATTGACTTGACTCATTCTCCTACCTAGTATAAAAACTGGTTTAGGAATGAGCTTACATATATAGGAGTGTTAACACATTCAGCCTATACTAATGAAGTGCTTAACGTGGGGTTTGATAGTTCAAATTCAAATCCGTGGGCACAGAGGTTGCTTTGAAGAAGAGAGGACGGGTCTATTAGAAATCAAAGAGTTTGTTAGATCCAATGGTAATGATGTAGATCATCTTCTCCATTCATGGGCTAATGACCCAAAGAGTGAGTGCTATGATTGGGAGCAAGTCATTTGTGACTCGAACACTGGTCATGTGGTCGAATTGTTCCTTCACAATGTCAAGGAATTATCATATGTTTATAGTCCTCGTTTCAAGTATTATTTCTTACGAAATGACAGGGATAATTACATGCATTATTTGGAAACAAATCATTCAATGTGGTTCTTGAATGTTTCTTTATTTGAAGCTTTCAACGAGTTAAAAAGTCTAAATTTATCCATGAATGAGTTTGAAGGTTGGATTGGGAATGAAGGTATGTTAATTTATCGCTCTAATTGTTTCTTATGATTTGTTGAGACTCGTATAGTAGCCGGTGGATAGTGTTTATACAAATATTTCTTCCAACAAAAAACACATTATATATGACAGCCATCTCTTGCTAATTAACAAGAAATTCCTTAAGCAAAAAAAAAAAAAAAAAAAAAAAAAAAGAGAGAAAATGATATTTTTTGGAAGCAATGAAAAAAACTTGATGGTGCTTACTGCTTAGGATTTAGTTTTAAAGATTTGAAACAAAAGATGCTAATTTTAGCTTCATTCCTTTAATGAGATAACTTTTCTCAAAAATAATTTGACTATGTTTTTATTGTCAAGGGAAAAATATATATAACTCTTTCTTAATTACGATCTTACCATAGGTTCTGAAAGTTTGTGTAGATTGAAAAGGCTGGAGATATTAGACCTTGGTTATAATGAGTTCAATCGAAGCATCATACAATCTCTGAGTTTAGTTACATCCCTTAAAAATCTAATTCTTCATCGCAATCAATTGAAAGGATCCTTCCTTATGAAAGGTATGTTTAATTTTCCATAATTCCTTAAACAATATAAAACAAATCCTACCTTTCACATTTATTTTTATTTTTATGCAGAACTTTCGATTCTTGAAGACTTGGAGATGTTGGATTTAAGTTATAATCTTCTCAATGGCTCCCTAACGATGCAAGGTAGAAATAGAGAGAAAATAAAATGAATTTTTCTACAACCAACTTTACTAGTTTGTTCTAAAGTAAGCTATATATATAATTAACTATTTATGACCAATATCAAAAGAGGTTTTTTTTTTTTTTTGGTGTGTGCATATGTGTGTGTCTTTACGCCAAACGATAGGGAGGAGGGATTCAATTCTAGTTCTCTTCATAATAGAAAAGGTAGGTTATGCTATTGAGTTATAAGACTCTTGATAATCATTTGAATTTTTGAAAAAAAAAAGATTTTTTTTTCTTTACTTGAATTGTTTTCTCTATTTTTTTTAAGGAAAAGATAGCGCTTATGAATGAAATTTGTGAGGAAATAAAAATATGCTTGTGAAAAAAAAAATAGAGATTGGATCAAGATGAAAGTTAAAAAACAATTCAAGGAGCATCTAAATCAGAATGAAAGCAATGGCACAAGCTGTGGTCAACTTTTACAAACATACAAAACCCTAGAATCCATTAAAGACTCTAGAAGCTTGTAGGAAACATTGTGAAATCTAATCGACTTTTGGGGACAACATTTAGAGTAGGACTATAGAAGACCGTATCTCATGCGCCCGGCGCAAATGAAAATTTTCCCAAGAGTAGAGCATGGTGCTTCCAAAGTTCTAAATAATTGTTTTTGTATAACACATGATTTAATCAAGTACCATTATATTTATAATATTTGTGTACTTTCTCTTCTTCTTCTTTTTTTGTGTGGAAAGAATGAGTGATTTATTAGATTTTTTTAGTTAAGAAGGTGATTTCCCCTGCTTATTACAACACTTTCATTATGTCTATAACTACTAATTGGCCACCACGGCCTCAAGTATTCTCAGATTCCAAAAGTTTGGCTAAGCTGAGCAACCTGGAGCAACTAGACCTAGGCAACAATCAGTTTGACAAAGAAATTTTAAGATTTTTGGCTGCACTATTGGCTCTTAATCCCTAAAATTGGATGAAAATGTCATGGAGGACCCACTTTATGAGCAAGGTATGTGCTATGGAAACTTCATTGATAAATGTTAAAATTATTACTAATTTTACTACAAAAATGTTTACAAACTGACCTAATAATCAATGTGATTGATGTCACAACATAATAAATTAGTGTTTTATTTATTTATTTTTTGTTAATTTATAACATATCAGCTTGTAAAGCTTATGTAAAATATCTCTAGCATTACTCAAATTCTATTGGTTTTTGCACTAGTTAAATCAAAATCCTTTGCTAGGTTAATCAGCTATAATATTATGACCGTATAAGGTCTTTTAGAATTTGATGCAATTTTAACTTACATGAGCATTTTTTTTTAACTCTCTCACCGTGCAATATATAACGAGCAATTTTACCTACACAAAAATTTTCACTAACATTTTTTACAATAGTTAAGTTAACAAGCTTTTATTAGTTTTCATCTGAACTCACCATTGACATAAATTTTTCACATACCATTAACAATTTGCCACATCATCTGGGCTCATGTCACTTTTGTGTTTATAGACTTTCTCAAATATAATTCTCTGTTTCTTCTAAAATATGTTACATTTATATTGCTACAGATCTTGCAATTCTAGGAACCTTGGAGATCTTCATTTTGGGGGGCAATGCTTTCAATGGTTCATTACCGATTCAATGTAATAAGATTTTCTTTTTATTAAATCATATGGTTAAATTGCCTTTGGTTGCATGTCATTAAAACATGTCTTATATATACACATACAACTATGTCAATTTAGATATCTCCTCAACACAAATGGTATTTGTTTTATTTTTGTGTGTGTAGATTTCGAATCTTTTGATAGTTTGGAGATTTTAGATTTAAGTTGGAATGGATTTACTAGAAATCTTCCTCATTCTATAAGGGCACTATCCTCTCTCAAATCTTTATCCTTGTCCAGTAATTACCTTAATGGCTCTTCACCAACTCAAGGCAAGTATTTCATCAAGATTTTATGTAAAGATGTATTCCTAACCTCGTTGGAGTACACTAGGAAGTGCCATCCAACCATAAGTAAGTTGAAGAAAATTATGTCAAAACTTATAAATTGATGTGTTACTAGTCTTAGAATTCTATGTTATTCAAAACATTTTATATATTATGTTATTGAGATGATACCAAATTACCAATCATATTCATTATCATGTAAGTTTTAAGCTTTTTGTAGTAACATTGGTAATAGTTTTAGCATTTTTCTCTTAAGTTATTTTTATTTTTGCAGGTTTATGTGAATTGAAGAAACTTGAAGAGTTATATCCTAGTATGAATTCTTTTGAAGGGACCCTTCCTCATTGCCTAAAAAATTTGACGTCTCTTCAACTGTTAGATCTCTCGAAGAACCATTTCAAAGGGAACATTTCATCTTTAATAGTTGGTCTGACATCTCTAAAGCATACTGATCTTAGTTATAATCTTTTCGAGGGTTTATTCTCATTTGACACATTTGCTAATCATTCCAAGCTTGAACTCGTTCAAATTATATGTGATAGCAAGACGCTTGATATCGAAACAGAAATTCAACATGGGTACCTTTGTTTCAGTCGGAGTTCCTTGTGCTATATAATTGTACTCTGAACAAGCTCTCCATTCAAATGCCAACATTCCTCCTTCACCAGCACAACTTCAGAGTGCTTGATCTCTCTCACAAACAATTGAAAGGACAATTCCCTAGTTGGTTGCTTGAGAACAACAAAAGGCTAGTATTGTCTCTCTCAAGAATAACTCTTTCTCAGTCATTTCCATGTGCCACTCAATCTTGGCTTTGCTAGTTTGATGGATGTGTCGGACAATCAGCTCATTGGATAGCTTCAAGGAAATACAGGACATGTTCGACCCAACATATCATATCTAAACTTATCCAAAAACAATTTTGAAGGTTGTCTCCCACACTCAATTGGTAACATCTAACATGGGTCTCTTGGATGTATTAGATGTGTCCTTCAAAAACTTCTCAAGAGAAGTACCAAAGGAATTGCTTGCAGGTTGCTTAAAATTGCTGGTTTTGAAGTTATCTAAAAATAATTTCCAAGGACATTTATTTTCAAGCAATTTTAACTTAAACAATCTAGAGGTTTTGAGAATAAATGACAATAAGTTCTCTGGAACTTTGTCAAACGTGTTAGCCAAATGCTCTTGTTCCCTAAGTTTCTTGGATGTCGACAATAATAACATGGTTGGTAAGATTATTAGTTGGATATGTAACCAAACAAAGCTTGCTCTACTACTCTTGCGGGATAACTTTTTTAGTGGCCAGATTTCTTGTGAAACAACTTCATTGATCTTTCTAGACCTTTCTCATAATCCTTTTTCGGAGTCTTTACCTTCATGGTCACGTAAGGGGTCTCTTAATCACATACATTTGGAGGAAAACTTCTTTTTAGGATCAATACCAAAAGCTTTTCTAAATGTGTCAGGTCTTTTGTCATTGGATATTAGTCACAACAAGTTGTCTGGCAAAATTCCTAGAGCAATTGGTAAACTTTCTAGCTTGAAAATTCTTTTACTAAGAGGAAACCGGTTAAGTGGAGCTATTCGAACAAATTTATGTCAATTGGTCAAAATAAACCTAATGGATCTCTCTAGCAACTTCTTTTTTGGGTCCATTCCTCATTGCTTTCAAGACATTACCTTTGGGAAGAATCATTCTTATGAGTTCAGCACTAATTATGTAATAATTATGACATCTACGAAATGTGGAAGTGTTTCGGAGGATAGTATGCCTCTAGTAGTTTTTGATGACTATAAATCAACAGAAGAAGTTAACTTCATTACCAAAAACTTGCTTATCTCTTACAAGGATAACATTCTAAATTACATGTCTGGATTGGATTTGTCTTGTAACAACTTAATGGGTGAAATCCCACTTGAGCTTGGAAAACTTTCTTCTGTTCGAGCATTGAACTTGTCTCACAATCAATTGATCGGTTTCATTCCACAAACATTCTAAAAACTTGGTTGAATTAGAAAGCCTGGACCTTTCTTACAATACTTTGAGTGGACACATCCCTCTAACACTTATTGAGTTCCATTTTCTAGCAATGTTTAGTGTTGCTCATAACAACTTATCAGGTAGGACACCAGAAATGAAACAACAATTTGGAACATTTAGCAAGAGCAACTATAAAGGAAATCTCTTTCTTTGTGGTCTACCATTGGATAAAAAATGCACTAGTATAGATGATTTGCCTCGGATGTTGACAAAATCCTCAAGCATAGGTGATGGGAAATGGTATGAAGTAGATCAAGTGGTTTTCTATGCCAGCTTTTCAGTATCATACATCATGTTCTTTCTGGGAGTTATTATTGTTCTTTATATTAATACTTATTGGCGACTACGATGCTTTAATTTGATTGAGTTTTACTTGTATGCTTGTTATTATTTTGTTTCTGATACTCTACGGGGGTTATCAAACCGTTTGTGTAATTAGGCTATGGATTTCCAAGACTTAAATGTTAGGCAACTCTTGTTGTAGCAAGCTTTACATATATGCATATCAATAATGAAAAATGATTTCGAAAGCTAGACAAGATGTTCACTTATACATTTCGAATACAAGAGGATTTATATTCATACACTTCCACCTTGTTATTTTTCTTATTTTAGTCTTATTTTTAATTATTATTATTTTCATACAAGATAGAAATTCTACTCTAGCCTAATCTAAGTGTATATGTGTGTGAAGCTCCCTTCTAGAGACTTAAACTCCGACTCTTGTCTCCCCCACACCTCACAAGTACTTATTCTTGTGGGATTGAGCATTATTGTACACTAGAACCGTGCTTTGCAAAACAAGATACTAAAAATCATGTTGTGACCTTGGTCTTACTCATAGTTACTGACTATAAGTCAAGATTTCAGTTCAAAATCTAAAATTTGTGTACATTGTGTGTAACAAGTAGTGTATAATAGACACTACCTTTTAATTTTTCCCTTACTCTATGTTTGGATTGAAGGAGAGGGACTTTCAACCACCTCCCATCTACTACTTTCTTTTTTCCTTCCGTTCCAAACAAACACTTAATCTTGTCAATTATATCTTGATAGTTAAATTCAATTGCATTTAATACCCCAATCAGTTTCCTCGTTTCAAATGATAGTCTTTATAATTTTGGAATCCATATCGAGTAAAATAGTTAAAGATGACTAAGATTAAAAAAAAAAAAAAAAAAACTTAAAGATTATTAACTTTTCGTCTCAACCCATCGAAATTGATGTGGCTTAGCATTGACCAATCATTTGGGAATAAGAGTCCTTCCCTCTATTACTATGGCTAAATTAAAAAAAAGGTGTCATGTGCCAAAAAAAAAAAAAAAAAAAAAGAAAAGTAAAATTTAAAATCAATAATTATGAGGAAAAAAAAAGTAATTAGTGGAGTGAAAAGCCGAACAAAAAAAAGGAAGACAAAAATATTTGTATTCACACTATTAAATACAAGAAAGAAAATCTAAACAGTAAGCAGTGAAAGTGTCATTTTTTATTTTTTATTTTCCCAAACATTAAGTGTGGACCAAAACGACGACGTGCAATGAAAGCTATTAAAAACAACCAGGGTCCAAACTCAAAAACAGAGTCAGATCCCAAATCTTCTTCACTATCGAAGAAAAAGAAAGAAAGAAAGAACTCTCTAGGGTTTAAGCTCAACACGCAAATCTCTACCTGGTACTCTCTCTTTCTCTCTCTCTCTCTCTGCAAAACCCTAAATCCGTACAATTTCTTTGTCATATTACTCTACTTTGATTCCATGAATTGACATTTTCATTTCTGTATATTTATTACTCTGCTGTTATTGTTATTGTTATTGTTATTGTTATTGTTATTGTTTTGTTCGTTTTTGGAAGTTAAAGATTTTTGTCTGTTTCGTTGGTATTAGTGTTTGGGAGTTCGTGTTAGATTAGCTTTTTGTGGTTTATTTGAATTTCTTTTGGGGGGGGGTGAGGGGACGGTTTAATACTTTAGCTGTCTGTTTGGTTGCTGAGAAAGTTTTTAAGTAATGGATACAGTAAAATGGTTGAATATTAGGTATTCTGGGTTTAGCTTGAAGACTGGGAAAAAAAAAGAGGAAGTTTCGTTATTTAGTTTTGAATCTTAGTTATCATATTGGCTTAGTTTGTTTCCATGAATTGGCATTTTCCTTTCTGTAAATGTATTACTCTGCCGTTTGGTTTCTGAGAACCTCAATAACTGAGCTTGATTTACCTTATTGTTTGATTGGAAGTTTAGATTTTGGTCTGTTTTGCTGTTCTTAGTGTTTGGGAGTTCAGGTTAGATTTGCTTTTAGTAGTTTATTTGAATTTCTTTTGGGGGGAGAGGATGGTTTAATGCTTTAGCTGTCTGCTTGGTTACTGAGAAAGTTTTTAGGTAATGGATCCAGTAAAATGGTTGAATAGTAGGAATACTGGGTTTAGCTTGAAGACTGGGAAAAAAAGAAGAAGAGGAATTTTGATTATTTAGTTTTAAATCTTAGTTATCATTATTGGCTTAGTTTTATTCCATGAATTGACATTTTCGTTTCTGTAAATGTATTACTTTGCTGTTTGGTTTCCTAGAACCTTTATTACTGATCTTGATTTACCTTATTGTTTGATTCTTTTTGGATTAGCTTTCTGTGGTTTATTTGAATTTCTTTTGGGGGTGAGGGGATGGTTTAATGCTTTAGCTATCTGTTTGCTTGCTGAGAAAGTGTTTAGGTCATGGAAGAAGGTAAAATGGTTGAATATTAGGTATACTGGGGTGTTTTTGGGGAGTTCGGATTGGATTAGCTTTTTGTGGTTTATTTGAATTTCATTTGGGGGGAGGGGATGGTTTGATGCTTTAGCTGTCTTCTTGGTTACTGAGATAGTTTTTAGGTAATGGAGGACAGTAAAATGGTTGAATACTAGGTATACTGGGTTTAGCTTGAAGACTTGGGAAAAAAGAGGAATTTTGATTATTTAGTTTTAAATCTTAGGTATCATATTGGCTAGTTTGATTCCATGAATTGACATTTTCCTTTCTGTAAATGTATTATTCTTCTGTTTGGTTTCTGAGAACCTCAATAACCGAGCTTCATTTATTTTATTATTTGATTCGTTTTTGGAAGTTAAGATTTTGGTCTGTTTCTCTGTTTTTAGTGTTTTGGGGAGTTTGGTTTAGATTAGCTTTTTGTAGTTTATTTGAATTTCTTTTGTGGGGTGGGAATAGTTTAAGTCTTTAGCTGTCTGTTTGGTTGTTGAGAAAGTGTTTAGGTTATGGAAGAGGGTAAAATGGTTGAATGTTAGGTATACTGGGTTTAGCTTGAAGACTGGGAAAAATTTTAATCATTTAGTTTAAATCTTCAGTGTCATATTGGCTAGTTTGATTCCATGAATTGACATTTTCCTTTCTGTAGATGTATTATTCTGCTGTTTGGTTTACTGGAACCTCAATAACTGAGCTTGATTTACCTTATTGTTTGATTCTTTTTGAGATTTTGGCCTGTTCTGCTGTTTTTAGTGTTGTGGGGGAGTTTGGATTGGATTAGCTTTTTGTGGTTCATTTGAATTTCTTTTGGGGGTGAGGGGATGGTTTAATGCTTTAGCTGTCTGTTTGGTTGCTGAGAAAGTGTTTAGGTCATGGAAGAAGGTAAAATGGTTGAATATTAGGTATATTGGGTTTAGCTGAAAGACCGAGAAAAAGGGAATTTTGATTATTTAGTTTTGAATCTTAGTTATCATACTGGCTAGTTTGATTCCATGAATTGACATTTTGCTTTCTGTATATGTATCGTTCTGCTGTTTAGTTTCCGAGAAATTCAAAACCAAGCTGGATTTACGTTATTGTCTGATTCTTACTGGAAGTTAAGATTTTTGATCTGTTTTTCTGTTTTTAGTGATTGGGGGAGTTTGGATTCGATTAGCTTTTTGTAGTTTATTGTAATTTCTTTTGGAGGTGAGGGGATGGATTAATGCTTTAGCTGTCTGTTTCGGTTGCTGAGAAAGTCATGGAAGACAGTAAAGTGGTTGAATATTAGGTATATTGGGTTTAGCTTGAAGATTGGGAAAAAAGAAATGGAAAAAAGTGATTTTACTTATTTAGTTTTAAATCTTAGGTACTGCATAAGAAGCCTTATTCCTTGTTCAAAAGAGTGCCAATTTTACTAAAGATTTTGATGTATGCAGTGTTATTTAATCTTCTTTTTTATAAACGTGGCCTGGATATCTAGATTTGTACAATAGAGTATGTTAATGGGTGCACTTGGGGAAATCATTAAGAAGGATAAAATGGGTATCAAATACATTGGGAAGCAGCTAAAGTAGCAAAAGTTAATAAGAAGTTGGGACTTTTTTTTAACTGAAAGTGGCTCTGACTGCCAAGAAAAAGTGGTCTGACTGCATTAGGAATTCTACCTTAATGGTTTCCCTTAGGTCCGCAATATTGCAACTGGGGTTATTGAGTTGTAGGAACTTAACTATACACACAAACATAAAGAAATAGAATAAAAATTAAATTTTATGTGGCAAAGGATATTGGAATATATGTATTAAAGTTTCTTTTTTGGTATGCAAAATTCAGGTATTTTATATACTTTTTTATTGAATGTTTGTTCCTAATTCTGGGCCTTAGGATTTTATTACTACTACAATTTACGAGTTTTACGGAGTTATATGTCTGAAAAATAAAGTATCAAGCTAAAGAGATAGAGCTAATGGATTCTTTCAGTATACCAAGTGTATTTGTAGTTTTAAACTAACAGTTGACCGGGTATACATACTCAGTTGTCTAATAACTGTGATAATTCCTTTCTCTCTGTTTAGTCTTGTCGAATGATGAACTCAGGAATAACCAGAATACATTTTCAAACTAGTAATTGATATAGCTGAATACTGTTTTTGTCTGCACATGACTGTTTATTTTTCTTTTTTCTTTTTTCATTATTGGTAAAGAGGTAAGATATGGTTAGTGTAGATTTTAGGTCCAAATCTTATTAAGTTAAAGAAATTAGTAAGGCCTGAATGAAAATCTAAATCAGTCCCATCTCACATCTTTATCACATTCTACTCTTACCTCATGGTATTAGGTTTATCCTTCTTTGATCATTGTCTTAGGATTTATAAAAAGGAGGTAATACCATTGAGGATTGAGCTCTAGCTCAAGTGGCATCTACTCTACTTTTTAAGAAGTAGGTGGTGGGTGTTTGTGTACCAAAAAAAACACGTCTACATGCTCATGAATTTATGTACAGTATTGGTCTCTTTCCTTTTTCCCCCTTTGTAAAGGGGTAGGATTTGTTAGGCTACATCTTAGGTTTAAATTTTACTAATTTGATCATTTAGTAAGATTGGAACCTAAGTCCTCATCCATTCTTTCTTATCCCTTTAACAGAGTTCCGATTGATGTTTACTTATAATTAAAAAAAAAAAAAAATTGCATATGGTCAGTCCTTGACCATCAGCAACATTGTACTTGAACCTCATGGTAATAATTTTTTTACCCTTGTTTTGTCTTCCCTTGGATGATTATAGTGAAACATAAAAAAGAAAAAAACCTTTCTTGATGCACTGTTAGGATTGATAAAAATGAACATTTCTTTTGTGTGCTTATGATTTTGTTTATTCCCCCTCCTTTTTTTCCCCTACTAGGTGTAATGGTGTAAGTAAGCAGCTTGAGAATATTAATGTTTCACACATAGTGCGTCATGGACCCAAAAAAATAAAAACAAATGATAGTAATCAACTGTAGAATTATTTTTAATTTTTATAATTAAACTTTTTATGATATAGTTATATTGGGCCCAATTGATTTAGTTTTGACTGCATGCATGCACTAATCAAAGTTTAACATGCACCTTGTTAACTTTGATTGAAGCAAGTGATTAAATCTAAATGCTTTTCGGTTTCTTTTGTTGCTAACTAGATTATCATTTCTATTTATAATGATTTATGCCTATATTTAATTGTATGGGTGATTGTCAATTTTTGTGGGTTGACCTTGACAAAAATGTTTTTGTTGTAGTGCTTAACAAATTGATACATCCAGTGCAATGTTAAACATCATTGGCAAGAATAATTAACTCATCACCCAAAAAAAAGTGCCGATTGTAACAATTGCTTAGTTTTACTCATTTTCCATTGTCTTTACATGCACAATGCTTTAGATTGGTTTTGATATGATGTGGGTGGAGATTCATAATATAGATGAATTTTGATCATTTTCTGAGTCATACTTTTGAAGAGAGAAGAAGAGAGAAAAGGGAGAGGTTGGGGGGAAAGGCTGCACTAACTTTTAGTTTTTGGATATTTTTCCCTAAACTGGTCGAAAATTGGAAGTTCAACATTCTGTTCTCCCAACCTTCAACCAGTTTAGGGGGAAAAAAAATTAAAAACTAAAATAAGATAGTACAGTCTAGTAGTTGATTTTCTGTTTTACTTTATTGTGGTTTTGATTTTCTACTTTTATCTTGTTTAACCATTGACTTTATGAGGTATCAGAAAGAATGAAAGAAAATTATTGCCAATGTAGGATGTAGTCATGATAATCAGTTAAACTTATTTTATCCTGCTTTATTTAACATGGATGACTAATTTCTTTAGTTTTTTTTATCAGGATATACGCCATAAAGATTAGATTTATCACTGGTTAGAGAAAGTAAAAGACAAAATGGAAGTTATTCCGTCAGGGGGTGAAAATGCTTTGTCTACAGTTGGTACAAGGCCAATGGAATGGTCTACTGTCCCATATAGTGCTCCTCAAGCACCTGGGCCAAATGGAAAACAGCGGACATCAAGTTTGGAATCGCCAATCATGTTGCTGACAGGCCATCAGAGTGCCATATACACAATGAAGTTCAATCCTGGGGGAACAGTTGTTGCATCTGGGTCTCATGACAAAGAAATTTTTCTGTGGAATGTGCACGGGGATTGCAAGAACTTCATGGTCTTAAAAGGGCACAAGAATGCAGTTTTGGATCTTCATTGGACCACTGATGGATCACAGATAATATCAGCCAGCCCTGACAAAACGCTGAGGGCATGGGATGTTGAAACAGGAAAACAAATCAAGAAAATGGCAGAACACTCCTCGTTTGTGAATTCATGCTGTCCTTCTCGGAGAGGGCCACCACTTGTTGTTAGTGGATCTGATGATGGAACTGCAAAACTGTGGGATATGCGTCAGAGGGGTGCCATTCAGACATTTCCAGATAAATACCAAATCACAGCCGTTGGTTTCTCAGATGCATCTGATAAGATCTTCACAGGTGGTATTGACAATGAAGTAAAGGTATGGGACTTGCGCAAAGGTGAAGTTACAATGACACTTCAAGGTCATCAAGATATGATAACAGGTATGCAGTTGAGTCCTGATGGCTCCTATCTTCTTACAAACGGTATGGATTGCAAACTCTGCATATGGGATATGCGTCCATATGCACCACAAAATCGGTGTGTAAAGGTAATGGAAGGGCACCAACACAACTTTGAAAAGAACTTGTTGAAGTGTAGCTGGTCACCTGATGGAAGCAAAGTCACTGCCGGGAGTTCAGATCGGATGGTATACATTTGGGATACTACATCTAGACGAATCTTGTATAAGCTCCCTGGCCACACTGGTTCAGTCAATGAGTGTGTCTTCCATCCCAGTGAACCTATTGTTGGATCTTGCAGTAGTGATAAACAGATTTATTTGGGGGAGATCTGAGAATCGCAACTTGAAGAACTTACACGTTAGTGACCGTTATTTCAGTTAATTGTTGGCTCTGTAAGGGCCCTTCAAAGACTTTCGAAAGGTTGTATTCGTATCTCTACTGTAGTTCCTCAAGTTGACTTTTGGTATCTTTATTGGCAATGTTGGAAGATTATGTTCCATTTTGGAAAATTGATTCTACATGTATTTGGGCATCTATGAATACATCTAGGTTCTATGATCACCTCCCACATTCCTTTAGCTTAATCAAAACTTTGTTGAGTGGAATTTTTGTAGAAAATCCTCAGCAATTTTTAGGGGAGTTGTGTCACTCAAAAATTAAAGGCCATGAAAAAAAAAAAAAAAAAAAAAAGAACCCTGATACAGAGGGTCTAACTATAATCTCATCCAAAAAAAGGTAAAAGATCTAACTATATATTGACAAAGTTTCTCCAAACTTGTTTGAGCCTTGTGCTTTAACCTCAATAGGAATGATGTGTGTTATTGTCGACTTATTTAACAACCTTAATCCAAGTTCCAACCACAGTGAGTGTTCTTTAATAGGGATGGTACCACAGCTGAAAGAATATATTGTGTTCTTGAATCGTACAAATTTGGCCGGTTCATATTTATTAGTACAAGTTATATGTAATATATACAATTTTTGTGTACATATTTAAGTTCATCACTCCAATTTCAAAAATTTACACAATGTTTATTTTTTATTGTTTTTATTATTTTTTTGGGTTTGATTTCTTGCAATGTTTTTGACAAATTGTGGCCACCATCCAACCTCTATACATCCTCTAGACTTCAGAAAATAAAATACAAAGCCTAAATTAGCTGTTTAGTAAGAAGACAACTAGATAGTAAATTCTAGAACTCAATTTTTCTACACATAATCACATTACAGCTCATCAAGAACTTCTGCTTTCACTAAAATTGTAAACAAAATTGGATGGGATATTTAGAGTTGCTTGACAAAGTTTAGTCCCACTGATGCCCAATACCAGTAAAATCTAGCTTTGCTCAACAATTCTCTTAAAGATCTAGAACATCAAAGAGTGAATAAAATTGTTTCAGTTTTGAGAGACTATGTGTCAATCCATCTTTCTGAAAAGATGCCTATACTTTTCAGATTTGGCATTCTCAAGGTTAAAATCATGCAGTATAAATTCTTACCTTGATACTAAGACTCCCCTTGGTTAGGTCTAAGAATGGACCGGCCGGATGGTGATTAATAACACTACCCAGTGCATGTGATGTTATCAAAGCATAAAGGTTGTACCTTTATGTGATCCTACGTAGTTCAAACCTTGACCCAATCTAGATGGA
>NW_027069947.1:16623-33850 GCF_002906115.3 Quercus suber | reverse complement strand
TGAAAATAGAACTCCTATTATGTTGAATTTTCAAGATCATGCTCCTGATGATTCCAAAGTCTTCAATCAAACGTGTGGCCAAATAACCTCCTTGATAGCTTCAATCATAGCCATGTATTCCACTTCACTGGTTAATAATACAATATTGACTGCAGTATCACCTCCAACTCACCAGAGGTCAACCTCTAGCTTCAGAGTAGAACAAAGATTATCCAGATCTTCTCCAGCCTAGTCTGAATCAACATATCCAGCTACATGTCTTCCAACAGATTCATCTCTCAAACTTCAAACCCAAATCAGCATTCCCAAAATACATCTCAAGATCCATTAACTTGTGAATGACCATTATCCTAATCTTGCACATAGTGACCAGGTTCCACATTGACAGCTTGAGAAATGTTGGGCTGAGACGACGAGTGCATACTACTGCATATGCAAGGCTGCCAACCAAGACAACTAAATCTGTATTAGAGCTTCTGCTATCAAAACAATAACATCACAAGGTACACAAAAACACACAATAGAGATTTCTTTATGTTCTACAATGTCAATGGTTAAACCGAATGACAAAGGATAAGGCATTAAATAACACTAGTTATTCTTTTACAAGTCAAATATGACTATGTAAAAACTGTAACAATGACAGAAGGTATACCTTTAGTATCTAAGTCAGGTCTTAGAGAACTCATTCTATTGTTGCAGCAGATGAGGTAACCTATTTTCCAGATTGGAGTCTTATATACATGCAGCAATGATTCCTCTACTGACCACCACAATTCAAATTCAGATGCAATTTCCATTAGCTTTTGATGTTTTCCAAGATCTCAGCCCAGCGAATTGAAGAGCAGAACAGCACTAAGGAGTGAGCATCAGCTATTGACATCAGCTTTCGACAAGCGAAGTTTAAATTTAGTTGAGATTGTAGCAAATCAGACAACTTCGGGACCTGTATAAACAAATATTCAACATAAATTTAACCAGGAGAAGAACATAATAAAATGTGCTAGTGGGTGTTTTGGGTTACAAGATAAAGTAACACAGTTATTAATAGCAAAGCTTAAAGCTCAAAATGTTGACTAGGCATAAAGTTGTTCAGCCTTGTTTAGAAATTAGCAGCTATTGTAGCTTCATTTTGGGGTAGAATGTAAAATTAGTAGCATAAGACATTTTAGATCTAGAATTCATACTGGTATGTTCTATCTTTTTCCAAGAAAACTGCATGTTGACTTATAAAAAAAAAAATGAAAACTGCATACTGTACCATGTTTCAACTTATCACTAACAGTGCGGCTTTTAGTGTAGGAGCTACAACTGAAATTGGATTAAAACACAGTAAGATATTTTAGTCATGCCTGACTTCATTGATGAAAATTTTAAGTCATATTTCTGAGTAGTACAATCAATTCTAAACCTAATGGTACTAATTGAATAATTGCAAGAGTCAGATTACAGAGACATATTCATTGCCTTACCCATGCAGTGTCGGCTAGTTCTTTTAGAACTTTTGAATGAACTAGATCGCCCAAGCAGCATATCCTCTTAGTTAAGACAGCAAGACCGCTGAGAAGAGAAGACTATACCAGACAAGTGAAACTCAATTAAGAGAAGCTAGTATCATAAAATGTAATATGGCTTGCCAAAAATTGTGTGAACTTGATATCAGACATAAAATTAAATTTGCTAATGGGTTGTTTAGGCTACAAGATAAAGTAACAGAGTTATTAATATTAATGCTTAAGTCTCAATATATTGACCAGGCATAAAGTTGTTCAGCCTTGATTAGCTATTAGCAGCTATCACTGCAAAATTAGTTTATGTAAGCAATTTAGATTTAGCTTTCATACATGTATGTTCTATCTTTTTCCAGGAAAACTACATACTGTATCTTGCTTCAACTATTCATTGACAATAAGGTTTTTACTTTTTAGTGTAGGAACTACAACTTTTTTTTTTTTATAAGTAATAACTTTATTAAGACCAAAATAGAAACTCCCAAAGTATACAGAAAGTATATAGTTGGTTATTAAATTATATAATAGCACAGTAAGATATTTTTGTCATGACAGACTTAATTAATAGAGGTTTTTAGCTCATATTTCTGAGTAATACAATTAATTTTTTTTTAAAATGGTACTAATTGATTGCAAATAAAAGTCAACTTACAGAAACATATGTTCATTACCTTATCCAGTCACTGTAGGCTAGTATCCTTCAAACTTTTGTATGAATTGGAGCACCCAAATGGGTTGGCCTCTTAGTTAAGAAAACAAGATTGACAAGAACAGAAGGCTGTAGCAGACGTGTAAAAATCCATAAATGAAGCTAGTATGTTAAATATCTCTGGTAAAGATATGTAGAAGTGATTTTATGTGGAACAATTTTGACAATCAATCAAGCGTGCAAGATGGCTAACCATCAAATTCATACCTTAGCAAGCATTGAAGTGTTGAAGTCACTAGAACAAAGGGTTCTAGGTGAGGCCACAATAACAGAATAAGATTTGATAGGTGGAAGATCTGTTAGGAATCTGTGTAGCTAATTTTGGTTAGCATCATCCACAATCAATTTCAAGGAATCTAACCAACTTATTCACAAGAAACATAGCTTACCAAAATGCAGAAATTCAAAAAGCTTTTAAGAAGCCACCATACTTGTGAATATGTGTAGCTTCTCAAGTGGCAAGTTCATTGTAATTGTACCAGCCCAATTGAAACAAGAATATGCCATCCTGCCACACTGTTGGAGTATGTCATGGATCTTGCCCTCTTCTAATTGGTTAGGGAGTCATCAAAATCTTTTGGGAGAGTCGCCATTCCCTGTTTTTATATCCATACTCATACATGACTTAATGTGTAAAACTTTCAAATCATTTCTGAGTAACAAAATGAAATTTTAAACCAAATGGTAATTTTTGAATAATAGCTGATAAAAGTTATATGTCCATTACCTTATCTGCTTACCATTAAGAACTGTTCTTCCAACACGTTCATGAATTGGAGCATCCAAAACAATTGGCCCTTTCATTAAGGAAAAACTTACAAGTAGAGAAGAACAAAACTGACATTAATTGAAGCTAGAAAGATATGAAGAAGAATTATTTGGGAATTATTTGGGCAGATATATACCTTTTAGAGTGCAGTAAAGTTCATATGTTGATGAAAAAAGAGGTCCCTAGGTTAACCAACCATAACCCAGGAAAAAAATAAGATTCAATGGGTGGATGACATACTGGAATTCATTTTATTAGAAAAGATCCATTGCTAAGTACATAGGAGATGGAATGTAAAAGCTGGAAAACTTGGACTCACTTGATATTTTGTTGGTTAACAAAGGTAGTAGAGCTATCATGTAGAGTAAACTTGTAAACATTTGCAGATATAGACACAATAATAGTCCAATTGGCCAGCAACCAGAAATTTCACAGAGGTTAAAATGAAGATGGCTTCCAAAAATTTGGAACTTGATATCAGACAAAATGAAAAGATGCTCTCTTTTGACTTGAATCTCAGGTTGTTACTGTTTCTTGGGGACATTAAACATGTCATTTACAGGCAAGTCAAATGATAGAATTTCACAGCGCTTTGCTCAAATCCTTTGTCAGCTGTTTGAAGTTTGAAGGGAATGAAATAGATTGAGAGCCTATTGATCAAATGTGACCTTTTATTGGAACATTGAAAAATAACTGGCATCTTTAAATTAACGAGGCATTCCACCACATCCAGTGCTGGTAGAAGTTCTGGCTTCTTGCAACTGTTAACAGACAGATGATGTATAAATGAAAGGTTCCCCAACTACAGAACAAAAAAAATTCCATACTTTTTAATTTGTGGTTTTAACTTTTAATTATTATGGTGCTGTGTGTTGAAGTTGATGAGGCAGAGACTTGAGGTAAGCATAAAATCCCTAAGCATTTAGTCTTGTCCAACAGAAATCGATCTTTAGTCCTAACATCTAGGCATTAAACTGAAACAGTGATGCAGATTCAATGTCTAATGAAAACAACAATACAATTGCACATAAACCAAAAGTAGTTATGATAAAACATTCATTACAGTTTTCCAAATATCTATCATTGAGCTCATCTATAGTCTTAAAAGTGTGAAAAGAAAATCTCTAGGATGCATGATTTCATTCCAATGCATAGAAGATGCATAAGAAAAAAAAAAAAGAGCAGCATAGAAAAAGATAGATTAATAAAACCTTCAAGAATCCAACTTCAATGACAATCATAAGATGTGCAGGGTCCTCAAGCTCTGATTGACATCAAGTTGCCACAAATTTTGAACATAACAACGAAGAATGAAATATTAGAAGATAAAGGATTGTGCCTGACTTATTAAGTTCAATAATCTTCACGAACACAGTCATTTTGTTCTATTGCATTGTAATCACAGTTTTTATAAATTCAAGAAATCTAGCAAGCACACAAAATGGAGAAATCTGAAGGTTACGTTTAGTTAAGAGTAACACCTCAGAAGAGAAGAATATGAGATTGGAGGAAACTCACAAATTTTAATTAACTTCAACAAGATGGGAATCAAATTAACACCCTGGCATTACAAAATCCAGCTATTTAACCACTCTGGCAGCAAACAGTACGAAATATTCAGCTTTTCTTATAAAGTGAGCATTAGATGCACTTAGCTAACAGCAGAGGGCATCTCTATTGGAATGGATTGCACTTCTTCCATAATTTTCTCCAGAAATTAGCCATCTTGTTCCCAAAAATTCAGCTCTTCATGAAAGGAAAAGTTGCCCTACCAGTCCAGCAAAGTGTTAAGATCATCCAAATATGATACCTTCACCTAAGAATATTATTATGTGTCAAAGTTTGACCAATTTGAATAGAAAATGAAGAGTACCACCCATGGAAATACATATACACTACGCTTGCTGCTTTCACAAGGTTTAGCTAGAAAGATTTGGGTTGTTTAGGCTACAAGATAAAGTAACAGAGTTATTAATATTAATGCTTAAGTCTCAATATATTGACCAGGCATAAAGTTGTTCAGCCTTGATTAGCTATTAGCAGCTATCACTACAAAATTAGTTTATGTAAGCAATTTAGATTTAGCTTTCATACATGTATGTTCTATCTTTTTCCAGGAAAACTACATACTGTATCTTGCTTCAACTATTCATTGACAATAAGGTTTTTACTTTTTAGTGTAGGAACTACAACTTTTTTTTTTTTTTATAAGTAATAAACTTTATTGAGACCAAAATAGAATCTCCCAAAGTATACAGAAAGTATACAGTTGGTTATTAAATTATATAATAGCACAGTAAGATATTTTTGTCATGACAGACTTAATTAATAAAGGTTTTTAGCTCATATTTCTGAGTAATACAATTAATTTTTTTTAAAAATGGTACTAATTGATTGCAAATAAAAGTCAACTTACAGAGACATATGTTCATTACCTTATCCAGTCACTGTAGGCTAGTATCCTTCAAACTCTTGTATGAATTGGAGCACCCAAACGGGTTGGCCTCTTAGTTAAGACAACAAGATTGACAAGAACAGAAGGCTGTAGCAGACATGTAAAAATCCATAAATGAAGCTAGTATGTTAAATATCTCTGGTAAAGATATGTAGAAGTGATTTTAAGTGGAACAATTTTGATAATCAATCAAGCATGCAAGATGGCTAACCATCAAATTCATACCTTAGCAAGCATTGAAGTGTTGAAGTCACTAGAACAAAGGGTTCTAGGTGAGGCCACAATAACAGAATAAGATTTGATAGGTGGAAGATCTGTTAGGAATCTGTGTAGCTAATTTTGGTTAGCATCATCCCCAATCAATTTCAAGGAATCTAACCAACTTATTCACAAGAAACATAGCTTACCAAAATGCAGAAATTCAAAAAGCTTTTAAGAAGCCACCATACTCGTGAATATGTGTAGCTTCTCAAGTGGCAAGTTCATTGTAATTGTACCAGCCCAATTGAAACAAGAATATGCCATCCTGCCACACTGTTGGAGTATGTCATGGATCTTGCCCTCTTCTAATTGGTTAGGGGAGTCATCAAAATCTTTTGGGAGAGTCGCCATTCCCTGTTTTTATATCCATACTCATACATGACTTAATGTGTAAAACTTTCAAATCATTTCTGAGTAACAAAATGAAATTTTAAACCAAATGGTAATTTTTGAATAATAGCCGATAAAAGTTATATGTCCATTACCTTATCTGCTTACTATTAAGAACTGTTCTTCCAACATGTTCATGAATTGGAGCATCCAAAACAATTGGCCCTTTCATTAAGGAAAAGCTTACAAGAAGAGAAGAACAAAACTGACATTAATTGAAGCTAGAAAGATACGAAGAAGAAATTATTTGGGAATTATTTGGGCAGATATATACCTTTTAGAGTGCAGTAAAGTTCAGTTGTTGATGAAAAAAGAGGTCCCTAGGTTAACCAACCATAACCCAGGAAAAAAATAAGATTCAATGGGTGGATGACATACTGGAATTCATTTTATTAGAAAAGATCCATTGCTAAGTACATAGGAGATGGAATGTAAAAGCTGGAAAACTTGGACTCACTTGATATTTTGTTGGTTGACAAAGGTAGTAGAGCTATCATGTAGAGTAAACTTGTAAACATTTGCAGATATAGACACAATAATAGTCCAACTGGCCAGCAACCAGAAATTTCACATAGGTTAAAACGAAGATGGCTTCCAAAAATTTGGAACTTGATATCAGACACAAAATGAAAAGATGCTCTCTTTTGACTTGAATCTCAGGTTGTTCCTCTTTCTTGGGGACATTAAACATGTCATTTACAGGCAAGTCAAATGATAGAATTTCACAGTGCTTTGCTCAAATCCTTTGTCAGCTGTTTGAAGTTTGAAGGGAATGAAATAGATTGAGAGCCTATTGATCAAATGTGACCTTTTATTGGAACATTGAAAAATAACTGGCATCTTTAAATTAATGAGGCATTCCACCACATCCAGTGCTGGTAGCAGTTCTGGCTTCTTGCAACTGTTAACAGACAGATGATGTATAAATGAAAGGTTCCCCAACTACAGAACAAAAAAAATTCCATACTTTCTAATTTGTGGTTTTAACTTTTAATTATTATGGTGCTGTGTGTTGAAGTAGATGAGGCAGAGACTTGAGGTAAGCATAAAATCCCTAAGCATTTATTCTTGTCCAACAGAAATCAATCTTTAGTCCTAACATCTAGGCATTAAACTGAAACAGTGATGTAGATTCAACGTCTAATGAAAACAACAATACAACTGCACATAAACCAAAAGTAGATATCATAAAACATTCATTACAGTTTTCCAAATATCTATCATTGAGCTCATCTATAGTCTTAAACATGTGAAAAGAAACTCTCTAGGATGCTTGATTTCATTCCAATGCATGGAAGATGCATAAGGAAAAAAAGAAAAAAGAGCAGCATAGAAAAAGATAGATTAATAAAACCTTCAAGAATCCAACTTCAATGACAATCATAAGATGTGTAGGGTCCTCAAGCTCTGATTGACATCAATTTGCCACAAATTTTGAACATAACAACAAAGAATGAAATATTAGAAGATAAAGGATGGTGCCTGACTTATTAAGTTCAATAATCTTCACGAACACAGTCATTAATTGTTCTATTGCATTGTAATCACAGTTTTTATAAATTCAAGAAATCTAGCAAGCACACAAAATAGAGAAATCTGAAGGTTACGTTTAGTTAAGAGGGACACCTCAGAAGAGAAGAATATGAGATTGGAGGAAACTCACAAATTTTAATTAACTTCAACAAGATGGGAATCAAATTAACACCCTGGCAGCAAACAGTATGAAATATTCAGCTTTTCTTCTAAAGTGAGCATTAGATGCACTTAGCTAACAACAGAGAGCATCTATGTTGGCATGGATTGCACCTCTTCCATAATTTGCTCCAGAAATTAGCGATCTTGTTCCCTAAAATTCAGCTCTTCATGAAAGGAAAAGTTTCCCCACCAGTCCAGCAAAGCGTTAAGATCATCCAAATATGATACCTTCACCTAAGAATATTATTATGTGTCAAAAGTTTGACCAATTTGAATAGAAAATGCAGAGTACCACCCATGGAAATACATATACACTACGCTTGCTGCTTTCACAAGGTTTAGCTAGAAAGATGTTATCTTTAGCTTTCTTTTTCGCTCACAAATTTTTTTAACCGTGGCAGATGTTATAAATTTTGATTTTAAAGATTAGATATCATGTATAGAATGCAATAGAAACAAAGACACAGGAACAGGTTACCTATCAATAACGGTCAAAGCAGATGAATCAAATCTCCCCAAGTAGGATTCGAACCTACAACCAATCCGTTAACGGCGACCACTTTATCATTGAGCTACTGTGGAACAACGATAGATTCGAAGCATGATGATAGTACAAAGTACTGCTCCCATTGGACCTGATAATAGCATAATACAATGCTAAGACTGTGAATGTTATGTGAAATACAACTTTACAGCATTCTCAACTTTAAAGTACTAGATAATTGCATAATACAATGCTAAGACTGTGAATGTGAACCACGGCTCTAAAAGCTAGACTATTAAAAACTTGAATGTTAACTGAAGCGCTTCAGCAGCAGAATGCTAACTAATATCAATCTTATAAGTGTGAATTATTACTTTTTCACAATACATAGTTTTATTTAACTATTGAGAGTGAATTTCCCTTGCATTCCGTTATGTTGGAAACAAAATAAGAAATGCCTTGGGAGAGGAATTGAAGTACCTAAACTTTTTTGTTCATTAATGCATTTCAGTTCTTTTCCTTCTTGCATAGCACCAACAAATAACCTACATGCATAACATTTGTTATATGGTTCCTTAGAAAAAAAAATGGAGTTTACTGTAAAAGAAGAGGAGGAGATCAGGTTTAGATGGACTTACCGCATAATTTCTGTATAATTGGAATATGGAAAATCGGCGTTGAATATTGTTTGCAATTATCAAAAGAGATAACTCCATTTTTTTTTTCTTCTTCTAAAACAAATAAAGAATAAATTAAAAAAATTAAAAAGATTAGGGAAAAGTGAATAGAGGAATACTGAAATTAGGGGTAACATACCGCCCATCTGTCTTGGAATAATTTGCACAGCTACCGTTTGATAATTCATCATCAATACAGATACCTGGGATGTCGGAAATTTTGGACCAGTCTGCACCGCTCCCCTTTGCGCATCTTTCTTTTAATTTGGGGCAATCATTAATGATTAACTGGGTAGGTGTTGTATAGCTTGCTTTGTTGGCAGATACACCAAGTTTTTGCAACGGTAAAGTTCAACCATTGAAGAGAAGAAAAGTTGCCCAACCATTCAGGCAAAGTTTCCATTCCATCAAATTCCCTTATGGACAGCTTGAAATAGCAGTGAAGTGTTGAATTTCGTCCGGGATAGAGTTGAGTTGAGTCCATCCATATAAATATAGACATTAAGGGACGCAGGATGGAAGTCATGGAACTGAGAATGGAGAAAACATCCAGTTCTTCGCAAAACCCACCTATCGACAACTATCAAGCGGCAATCCCATAACCACTGGGTAGACGTGTCAACTTTTGGCATTTGAAAATACCTACTCGGGTAAGAGAACGCACTTCTCCTATATCTGGAATAAACCCAGGTTGGGGCATCCGGAAATTTCTAATTGAGTAAGGAGATCTGAAACTCTGGTAGATCTGGAATCAATATCAGATTAGGACAATCATTATGCTCAAATCTTGAAGAGACGTACAGAATTGCAACCCAGTTGGGAGAACTTCACACCACATGATATCGCCAATAGTCGAAGAAGGGATGCGGAGCTTGTATACTTGGAAAAGACATCAACTTAGGACAACCCTTTACCTCCAACGTGTCAAGGGAACTGAGGTTGTGCAAGGCCTCCGGAATTTGACTCAGTTCCCCACATTTTTCTATCTTAAGTGAACGTAGAGAGGTACAAATAATCTGCTTTGGCAGAAAAGCAAGTTCTGACACTGAAGAAATATCAAGGGATGTGCTGTTGTGAGTTACTGCAAATCTTTTCAAATATTGTGCTGCAAACTCCACCAATCTCTAATTTATTAAGAGATTGAAAATGACATGGAGCACTCATCAGTTGAGGACAGTCTTTAATGGTCAACTCTTCAAGGCAAGGAAACACGACACGCGCTGCTGTCACTTCCATAACATCCTGCCACTCCACTAGGCGTTCATGTTCTTCAATTTGAGTTTTCTTAATGCCGGGAACAAGCATTTCTGTAACTGTCATCACTGTACATGGTGTAAAACTTAACTCCATGCAGGTCACTTTATCCATTCCCTCTATAACAAGAAACTTAAGGCAGGGTAGATATCCGAGGGTGGGACTTCTTCACATTCTTGCAACCGCTGTAAAATTATCTCAATCAAATTGTCAAAAAGCGACAAAGCATCCTTAGCATCACAACTTCTCAACATCCATGATGGAAATTTCTTTCCTTGGAAGCCACCAATTTGTAAGGATTTCAAATTTTGATGAGGCTGGAGGCCTTCCAACACGTCTTCATCATTATTGTAATTGACTTCTCTTCTCTTTCTAGCACTCGCACTCCAGTAAAAACCTAACATGTCTATTTTGGCCTTTTCAGCTAAATTTGCCCTTCTAGCTTCTTCTTTGTCTCTCACATTCTCTAGATTGCTGATGGTCAATTGTCCACGAAGTTGATTCAACTGCCCCAATTCTTCGATTCGACGATCTGCATTTTGACTCACAAGAAAGTTCGAAACCTTTGTAGACATTTCCACTGCCCAATATCTTTCAGTGAACACAAAGTGTCAACATTAGCATTGCAACAATACATCTCAAGTTAACCAAATTTTTTAGATCTTTTGGAAGCCCGCTGAGACGATAGCAATTGCGAACATTCAAAGTTTGCAAATTGTAGAGCTTGGCGATGGACTTTGGTAATACTTTGATTTTAGGACATGAGATGTGGAGAAACCTCAAGTGTATTAACCGACCAATTGATTCTGATAACTCTATTATGCTAGACCCTGACAATCTTAGAACACGTAAGCATTCAAAATTTGATAACATGTTGCCAAGCACATTAGCATTTGAAATAAGTGTGCGCAATCTCCTAACACGGTCTTTTGAAAAAGAAATTCTTGGTACTATTTCTCCTTCAGATTGAATAGATAAACGTCGTACATGACTAATATCATCCATCGAATCTCCCTTCACATCAAGGTTTCCAATTTTGAAACTAAAGGGCAAGGTCATGTACCAAATCATGCATCTTACAACTCACAATATTATCAAATGCATCTTTTTCCGCATCTTGCAATAAGGAATTTGCTAACAAGATATCAAAATACATAATACCAATATCCTCCTCCCAAATCACTTCCTTGAGTGGTTGAAGGAACCCTTCAGCCATCCAATGTTGAATTAATTTCTTCCTTGTCCATAACATAATCTTTAGGAAAAATTGAACAATATGCAAAACATTGTTTTAAAGATGGTGATGAAAGATAATCAAAGCTTAATTTTAATATTGGTAACATGTCATTGCTATCATGTAGGCTACTCCAAACTTCACTATTTTGAATTGTCAACCATTGACTTTTCACCTTTTTTAGTGACATTGTCCCTCCTAAAACTTTTGCTACTAATGGAACCCCTCCACATTTTTTAGCAATGTCTCTTCCAATAGCCTCTAAATCTGGAGTTAATGGAACTGCAGATACCCTTTTCTTGATTATGGACCAACATTCATCATCATCTAGTTTTTCAATTGATGTCGAGAAAGTGTTTCCATGATTTCGCCACCTTGTGACTACGGGTTGTTACAATAATATTGTTTCCAAAATTTGAATTAATTCCTAACAAACAACCCCTTAATGCATCCCATTTCAGTAAATCTTCATTCCAAACATCATCAAGAATGAGAAGATATCTTTTTCCTTGCAACTCTTTTTGAAGGTTTTGAAGTATTGCATTCTTACTTTCTAATTGACTTGGGTTACTAGTAAGGGATTCAAGAATCCCTCTTAAAATCCTTTTATCATCAAAATCATCAGAGACACATACCCATATTTTCTTATCAAAATAATTCTTTACTAGCTCATGATTGTACACTAGTTTTGCTAAAGTTGTTTTTCCCAAACCTGCCATTCCTACTATGGGAATGACCGAGAGTTGTTGACCAGTTGTACTAGTCACTAACTTCACTATTTCTGAAACACTATCTTTCCTTCCTACAACTTCTGAATGGTCAAGAAATGAATCTGTCTCTCGGTTTGGTATAGTCTCAGGATTACCATTTATTGATCCTGCTCTAATAAGTCCAAATCCATTTGCTTCGTCATTAATCCTTTTTAGCGATTCATGAATAGTCTTAACTTTGTTGGCCATCTTGAAACGGAATGCAATGGGATTTGAAAATGAAAAGAAGAAGCATACCTTTCTCTTCATTTGGTTTTGGATCTCTACCTTTCGCCGAAGAAGCTCGTAAGCAAGCTCATCTAGTACATCATCAGCATCATAAGCAACATCTTTAAGCCTCTGCAGCCAAAGCCTCACGCGCTCTTCTCTCACTTGCCTTTTCTCTGCATCAGCCAGCACAGCTTGAATCATCTCTACTGAGCCACGAAGCCGTGTCAGCTCACCCTTGAAGCCCCAAGCAAGGCCAATCTGGTCAGTAACCAGTGCAATCAGATTTCCTAGTATTCCCTTAGCAACATCAGCAACGATAGCCTCAGCCATGTTTTCTTTGGTACTCAGGTAAAAGTCAGAATTCAGAAATAAGCTGGAAGTATTTGGAAACTATAGAGGTATCAATATGCTAAAGACTAACAGCAATAACTATATAGAAGATGGGAACATCAGAACATCAACTTGTACATATCTATTTGTCCCATCTGGGGACATAACCATGTGCTGGAGCTTGGCCATCATCATTAAATATTTGTCCAAGGGCCAAAGCAGATAAACCTTCACAATTTGGCAGAGTAAAAACTCATATTATATGATCAACAAAGTAACATACTATATGGAAAAGTCATCAACTTGCACAAGTTTAAAGTAATTTAGTCCGTTCGTCACTTCTACCAAGATGGAGGCTTATGGAATCGGGAGACAAACCATGTGATGGAACTAGCACATCATCATTATATATTTGTCCAAAGGGGCCAATGCTGCATGTATATATGTACGTTTTGATAAACTCATATTCAGTCAACAAATTAATATAGTATACAAAAATATAGCTGGCACCATGTGCGCAACAATAACTTTGATAAAAAAATCAATGGTATCTTTTTAATTTATGTGATAGTCCTGGGAGATACTGAGCTGAGGGAAGCCTAGTCACTGAAACGATGCAGGAGGGCTTTTGACCAACACTACTACGTACTAACTACTAAGGGCAGTTTTTCACCAAAAAATCATAAATTCTCTCACAAACTCACTTAACTGAGACTTGCTAGAATACAAAAATTATTGTATGTGTGTGAAAATTTTGGTGGTAAAATCGTTGTTACCAAAATTTCCTTGGACGACTAATGGAAATATCAAATAAACTCTCCCAAACCCAAAGTAGTTTGACAGCAATCTGGGTTATGTTACTTGTCACTACACATGATTACTCTCTATATATGTTAGGATGCAACAAAAATTAACAAATTTTTGACAGACTATAAAAAGTGCTTAGTTTAGTTTTGACAGCAATCTTGTCTATGTATTATGTCACTATCACACGATTACTCTTTATGGTTATGTTGGATAGACTATTTTGAAAACTGCGTTTTATAAAAATAATGATGCAACAAAAATTAACAAATTTTTGACAGACTATAAAAAGTGCTTAGTTTAGTTTTGACAGCAATCTTGTCTATGTATTATGTCACTATCACACGATTACTCTTTATGGTTATGTTGGATAGACTATTTTGAAAACTGCGTTTTATAAAAATAATGTTTTTAAAATATGCATTTTGAAAATAAGATTTTGAAAGTCACAATTAAAAGTTTCATAATACTTGTAGAAATTGTAATTTGAAGACTCTAATTTTTTTGAAAGCCACAATTGATTCCATTTTCCTAAAAACAAGAGGCCAGAGGCATTTTGTTTCGTATTTTCTAAACACGCGTTTGCTTCACATAAATGTTTATCCAAACATGCTCTATATATACTAGGATGCAATTAAAATTAATTATAATTACATGTATGTTTTTCAAAAGTTTCTACCTAAATTTAGTATTATTCTGTTCATTTTTTAAAAAACTTTGCTAACTTTTATAAAACCTTAGAAGGGTATATTAGTATGCAAATTCTTCCATTTTAATCATTTAATCGTTTTTTTTTTTTTGAGAATGTTTAATCATTTAATTGTGATTTGTTGAATTAATAATATATTTAATTCTTAACTTTCTTTTTTATTGCAGTATAATGAATTTTGTTAATGTTTATTATATTTTTCGAATAAGCTAAAAACATTATTATAAAAATCTACTGAAAATGCATTAATCCATTTAGTATAGTAAAATTTTCGTTGAAATTTATATTTGAGTTAGTTAACTCAAATATACAAAATTTTCGTAGAATGGAAGTCTAACTTAGGACACTTGACACATACAAAATTAGAATAAATTAGCTTAATCTTACGTAAACTTTCATATTAATTATACTTTAAAATTTAAACTAGTCGCATGGGAATTGCACATAAACCCAATTTTATCAAGACTAACTGATCAAAAGCTAAAATTAAATGGATAAAACCTAAGCATCACATAAAATCTGAAGGCATAGGATGTTGAATTAAGGACACAATTAAACAAATCAAGAAAGAGGCAGAACACTCCTCGATTGTGAATTCTTGCTGTCCTTTACAGAGAGGGCCACCAACACAATTTTGAGATGAACTTGTTGAAGTGTAGTTGGTCACCTGATGGAAGCAAAGTCACAACCGGGAGTTCAGATCGGATGGTTTACATTTCAGATACAACTTCTAGAGACGCATTTTGTATAAGCTCTTTGGCCACACTGGTTTAGTCAATGAGTGCGTTTTCCATCCCAGTGAGCCTATTGTTGGATCTTGTAGTAGTGATAAATAGATTTATCTTGAGAAGATCTGAGACTCAAAACTTGAAGAAATTACACCTTGGTGACTGTATTTTCAGCTAATTGTTGGTTCTATAATTGCCATTCAAAGAAATTGAAAATGTTGTACTTTTATCTCTACTGTAGTTTCCCAAGTTGAATTTTGGTATCTTTATTAGCAATGTAGAAGATTATGTTCCATTTTGGAATTTTGTTGCCACGTGTATTTTAGCACCTGTAAATGCACCTAGGGTACACTAGTGGCAAATTGTTACAATGCACAGAAAAGTATCAATCTATATGTTTATATAAAAAATTTCTCTAGAATGTAGACATTATGATATTCAATTGTAGCAATTTTATTGATTTCTTAAATGATGAGAAATATGCAAATGATGAGAAACATGGATATATTAATGGTGGGTTTAGATGAAAACCAATAAGAGATTGGTCACATCAACATTTTGTAAAAATGTTGTAAAATAATTTGTTGCTGTATCATTACTCTTTAGCTTTTAATTTGTTCTCAATAACCTATTTGGTTCTACCAAAAGTCTTTTAGTTCAAATCTCTCTCCTCCAGCTATCATAATTATCAAATTAAAAAAAAAAAAAAAAAATCCTATTTGATCTAGATACTTTGTATGTAGCATGGATGTTGTAAAAATTTGAAATATTATTCATATATGTATCCTCAAGCCATATACAGTGATACAACTGCCTTCAATTCTTTTTTTTATTTTCTAGTGTTTTTCATTTGCAAAATAAATTAAAAAAAAAAAAAAAAAAAAAAGGAACGAAAGAAAGTGCCTCCAAATCCAAAGTACAAACACCTACCGTTTAAAGATGTTAAAGTAACCTCTAAGTTAGGAAAGCTATTTAGTTTTAATTATGTTGTATTTTTTTTTTTTTTATGGGACTAATTATGTTGAATTGCTATATTATCTCCACTGTCTTTAAATGTTGCACTTGTAACCAATGATGAAAAATGGAATCACTGATTTGTCAACTTCCAAGAATTCCTAAAAGAATCTCAAAAAAAAAAATTCTACAAAAGAAAATTTTAAAACCAAAACTACAAATACACGTTGGCTAAAATTGAATCCAGAAAGTGGTTTTAACTTTCATCTCTCTCTCTCTCTCTCTCTCTCTCTCTCTAAACAAATCAGTTCACAGGAAGAAGTCAGTTGCCACTCCCCTTTTACTTGGGGGGGGGTGGGGGAAGTCAATTACGTGGAATGTACTACTATTATCAAATTATTTACAAGTTGTAGTGGAGTTATTATGAAATTACATATTTTAGCCTTTTTAGGACTACTATATTATGAGTAATGCTAGAAATACAATTTTTTTTATGGTAAATAAAAAAATGATGTTAATGGTTGGGATAATTGTTGTTAATTTTATGTTATTAATTTTACTTGAAAACTTTACAAATGCATTTTTGAATTACTTTTTGTGATTTGTGATTTGTGATATATCTTTGTAAGCCTCATGTTGTAAAATTTATAATATTCCTAATATCATTCATTTAAATATTTGTTTATTATCTTCTTCAAGTATCATTAATCACATTCATTTCTACATCATTTGTAAGATTTTTTAGTAAAATTTGTTTGGTTCTTAGCATTTTTTCCAAAAAAAAAAATATATATATATTATAAAAAAATAATGAATTTTTGTTATAAAAAATTATGATATTAAATATTAGTTAAATATTATTTAAGTGATAACATAAAAGCCTCATTTAACTATATCGCCTTAGGCTTCCAAATTTGTTGGGTTGCCCTTGATACACTATGAACATCAAAACGTTTCAAGAAGCAATTGTTGGAGCATTTTAATTTTAAATTGTTATTTTAATATTTTAATGAATAATAAATTGGAAAATTTAGTAAAAAAAGATATGGGACTTTAATGTGGTAAATAAGGTCAGTTTGTTATCATATTTAGAATTCCACGATAGCCTTATTAATTTATAATATCGTGGAGATTAAACAAAAGATTTGGAAACTATAGAGGTATCAGTATGCTAAAGACTAACATCAATAACTATATGCATATTAGTATATTGACTAATATATTGACTAAATTTTTTTATAAAAAATATTAGTATATTAATAGGTACTAATTTTAGCAATTTT